>NC_077229.1:23674431-23804812 GCF_027887165.1 Monodelphis domestica
TCTTTATTGATGGGATATTCTGGTCCTACTGTGTGCTTCCTGCCTCCTCTCGGAGCCTCCCCGCCGGCGCTTTCCTCTGCCCGGGCCCTGGAGAGTCGCCTTCTTGACTGAAGGCAGCCAACAGCTCTGGCTGTCACCAGGGCCATAAAGTACAGGGCTCCGAGTTCCGACCAGCCCCTCCGACAAGTAATATATGGCCTGCGGACAGGCCTAGTAGCTGTTGGCCTAATAATTAAGGCATTTTATCTTAATTTGAGCTGTTCCTGAGGAGCCCCCCTCCCCGCGGCCCTCCCCTCCCCTCCCCCTTTTTGGGTGGGGGAGGGATGATTTATGGGCCTGGGGTCTGTAGTCCTTCCATGGAATGTTCCCAGTAAGACCCCAGTGGGACCATTACCCAGTGCAGAAGAGGCTAGCTCAGCCTCCCAGCATTCCAGGGGCCGGCTGCCGTTCATTGGCTGATGCCCAGCAAACGGGCTCCAGCTTCCCCCTATTGTCTGTCCTGCCGCCCCCCCCCCCCCTTGTCTTCTCACACATCCAACCCCCCTCTCTGCCAGCCCTTCCCTCGGATTTCTTGATTTCACACTGGGGCCCCAAGCATTCCCCATGACAATGTGAGCCAGACCATGTGCCTCCGGGAGGAGAGGGTGGCAGGGGCCCAGGGCAGCCCAGGACCAGGGCAGGAACTGGGGAGCAACCACTCCGGGGCTCTGCCCACGCCCCGGGACCCAAGAGAGAGCCACAGGCCAGCCGGGTCTTTTTATGATGGGAATACTGAGTCCCAGTAAAGGAAAGGGACCAATGGGCACCGACAACAAAGCAGAGTCTCAGTTTCCAAATCTGGTACAGCTTCCCAAGTCACTGCCTGCACCCAAGTGCTCGTGGGATGGGAGCCTCAGTGGATGGAGAGCCAGGTCTGGAGAAGGGAGGTCCTGGGTTAAAATCTAGCTTCAGACACTTCCCAGCTGTGTGACCCTAGGCAGGTCACCTAACTCCAATTGTTTAGCCCTTACTGCTCTTCTGCCTTAGAATTGATACTAAGATAGAAGGTATGGGTTATTAAAAAAGAGGAAGAAAGAAATAAATGAAAGAAGGAAAGAAAGGAGGGAGGAAGGAAAGAAAAAAGTAAGGATGGAAGGAAGGAAGGAAGGATGGAAGGAAGGAAGGAAGGATGGTAGGAAGGAAAGAAAAAAGTAAGGATGGATAGAAGAAAGGAAAGAAGAAAGGAAGGAAGGAAGAAAGGATGGTAGGGAGGAAGGAAGAAAGGAAGGATGGAAGGAAGGAATAAAGGAAAGAAGGCAAGAAAGGAGGGAGTAAGAAAAGAAAAAAGGAAGGAAGGAAAGAAGGAGGGAAGGAAAGAAGGAAGAAAGGATGGTAGGGAGGAAGGAAGAAAGGAAGGATGGAAGGAAGGAATAAATGAAAGAAGGAAAGAAAGGAGGGAGGAAGGAAAGAAAAAAGTAAGGATGGAAGGAAGGAAGGATGGAAGGAAGGAAGGAAGGATGGAAAGAAGGAAGGATGGAAGGAAGGAAGGAAGGATAGTAGAAAAGAAGGATGGATGGAAGGAAGGAAGAAAGGAAGGAAGGAAGAAAGGATGGTAGGAAGGAAGGAAGGATGGAAGGAAGGAATAAAGGAAAGAAGGCAAGAAAGGAGGGAGTAAGAAAAGAAAAAAGGAAGGAAGGAAGGAAAGAAGGAAAGAAGGAAGAAAGGATGGTAGGGAGGAAGGAAGAAAGGAAGGATGGAAGGAAGGAATAAATGAAAGAAGGAAAGAAAGGAGGGAGGAAGGAAAGAAAAAAGTAAGTAAGGAAGGAAAGAAGGAAGGAATGAAGGAAAGTAGGAAGGGAAGAAGGAAAGAAGGAAGAAAAAAGAAGGAAGGAAGATAGGAAGGAAGGAAGAAGGGAAGGAAGAAAAAGGAAGGAAGGAAGAAAAAGAAAGGAGGGAAGAAAAAGAAAGGAAGGAAGAGGAAGAAAGGAAGGAGGAAGGAAGGAAAAAAGGGACAAAGAAAGAAAAAGAAAGGAAGGAAGGAAGGAAGAAAAAGAAAGGAAGGGAGAAAGAAAGAAAAAGAATAAGGAAGATCTCTAGTCTAGTAAGGTCTATTACTCAAAAGTGAAATGCTGGCTTTCCTGTGCTCCATGAGGAACACAATCCCAAGAGCATTTCTGAGCTCCCTTCCTAAAGAGTGTCCAGAGCAAATGGTGCCCTGTTGGGAAACCCATTACCTGTGTGTGGAATCAATTTAACGTTTCTAATCTGGCATTCAAGGCTCACTGTCATCCATCATAATTCTACTTTTTTGAACTTGTCTTCCACTACTGCCCGCCAAGGCCTCCTGTGCTCAGCTTAACCCTAAAAGTTCAGTGACTTGCTCAAGGTCACTCAGTAAACCGATTTATCACCCGGTTTCCCTACTTCTCCATCCAGTACTCTTGGCATTTCGTCCTTTCCTCCTCCTGTGCGTGTTTGACTCTGTTTCGCAAGCGTTTGTTCAGTCCCAGAGATGTGACACGCACTGTGCCCAGAGCCCAGGCTACAATACAAGCCCTTGACCTGAACAGAGCTGACATTCTGTTGTTTATGCTCATGCTCCTCCCGGCTCTGGCCATGGGCTCATCTCAGCTCTGATCTCAGTCTTGGGCTGCCAGGTAGCTCCGAGAATGGAGTCAAGAAAACTCATCTTTCTGAGTTCAAATCTGGTCTCAGATATTTAGTAGCTGTGTTACCCTAGGCAAGTCACTTCACTCTGTTGGTCTCAGTTTCCTCATCTGTCAAATGAACTGGAGAAGGAATATCCAATATCTCTGCTCCAAAAATGCCAATTTGGATCACAAAGGGTCTGATATGACTGAACAAGCATCCCAGACTGTTGACATCTTACCTATCCTTTCAGACTCAAAAGTTTCCTCCTTCTTGAAGCCTTCCTAGATTTCCTACCCCCCATATCCCTCCTACTCCAATCCTGCTTCTGTCTCTCCTCCATACATGGTCTATCTGTTTTCTGATATCTCACAGACCTTTATTCTCATATCTCTTTGACCCTGACATCATTCTAGGAATTGTGGGTATTTGTATGTGCAATGTCTCAATCTAGCCTGTGAACTCTGTAAGGTCCATGCCTGGACCTGTGCTGTATTTAAAAGCTATATTATGGGGGCAGCTGGGTGGCTCAGTGGATTGAGAGTAAAGCCTAGAAATGGGAGGTCCTGGGTTCAAATGTGGCCTCAGACACTTCCCAGCTGTGTGACCCTGGGCAAGTCACTTAACCCCCATTGTCTAGCCCTTCCCGCTCTTCTGCCTTGGAGCCCATACACAGTATTGACTCCAAGACGGAAGGTAAGAGTTTAAAAAAAAGCTATATTATATCTAGAGTCCCAGGACCTGGGTTCTAATAACTGACTGCTCCTTGTGTGACCTTAGGCAAGCCATTCTTCATTTATCTCAGCCTCAGTTTTCTTCATCTGCAGAATGAGAGGGCTGGTCTCAATGATGCTTAAGGTTCCCTTCAACTCTGAATTAAAAGATTTTTATGATTCTTTTTGTTCTTCTGACTTTGATAAACACCAGCAAAAATGAACATTTCTACATTTTAATTCAAATCTGGCCCATAAGAATTTATTAATTCCCTACCATGTGCCAGGCACTATGCCAGGCTCTGGGGATACAGGTACATTTATGAAATGCCTACTGGGTGCCAGGCACTATGCCAGGCTCTGGGGATACAGGTACATTTATGAAATGCCTACTGGGTGCCAGGCACTATGCCAGGCTCTGGGGATACAGGTACATTTATGAAGTGCCTACTGTGTACCAGGCACTATGTCAGACTCTGGGGATACAGGTACATTTATGAAGTGCCTACTGTGTGCCAGGCACTATGCCAAGCTCTGGGGATACAGATATATTTATGAAGTGCCTACTATGTGCCAGGAACAATGCCAAGCTCTGGGGATACAGATATATTTATGAAGTGCCTACTGTGTGCCAGGCACTATGCCAAGCTCTGGGGATACAGATATATTTATGAAGTGCCTACTATGTGCCAGGCACAATGCTAAGAACTGGGAGGGGAGTCAGTAGGGATTGATTAAGTTCTGATTGTATGTCAGGCATTAGGCCAAGCTCAGAAGATTCAAGGAAAAGCAAAAACCAGTCCCTGTTTTCAAGGGGTCCCACTCTAAAGATGAGAAAGAGTGCCCGCAAAGCAAAGCAAAGCAAGGCAAGGCAAAGCTCTCTGCCCTCGGAGGTGCCCTCTGAAGCTCCCTCAGGGCTTTTCCTTTCCTTTCAATGCTTTTTTGACCATCACTCTTTCTTCCTCGGCTTTTGACGTTGCTATTCCTGACCCACCTGTCCCTGCCCAACACTCCAGCTCTCCTCTGGAACAAGGGAACTTTTATTGTTGTTCAGTCCTGTCTGACTCTCCATGATCCCATTTGAGGTTTTTGTGGCAAAGATACTAGAGGGGGTTGCCTTTTCTTTCTCTAGATTTTACAGATAGGGAAACTGAGGCCAACAAGATGAAGTGACTTGCCCAAGGTCACCAAACTAGTGAGTATTTGAGGCAGGATTTGAGCTCAGGAAGATGAGTCTCCCTGATTCCAGGCTCTGCACTCTCTCCATGGTGCCTACTAGCTGCCTCTAACAAGATAGCATAGTTAATAAAAACAAATCCATATATTGTCTACATATGTCTTGGGTGGGAGGTAGATGGCTCAGTGGATTGAGAGCCAGGTCTAGAGACTGAGAGTTCTAGCCTCCAGTCTAACCTCAGACATTTCCTAGCCTAGAACAGGGGATGTCAGAACAGGAAGGGTCCCCAGAACATAAAGTCTCAGAGGGTCCTTAGAACAGAGGATGCCAGAGCTTGAAGGGGGCTTAGAACAGAGGATGCCAGAGCTGGGAGGGGGCTTAGAACAGGGGATGTCAGAACTGGGAGGGAGCTTAGAACAGAGGATGTCAGAGCTGGGAGGGGGCTTAGAACAGGGGATGTCAGAACTGGGAGGGAGCTTAGAACAGAGGATGTCAGAGCTGGGAGGGGGCTTAGAACAGGGGATGTCAGAACTGGGAGGGAGCTTAGAACAGAGGATGTCAGAGCTGGGAGGGGGCTTAGAACAGGGGATGTCAGAACTGGGAGGGGGCTTAGAACAGAGGATGTCAGAGCTGGGAGGGGGCTTAGAACAGAGGATGTCAGAGCTGGGAGGGGGCTTAGAACAGGGGATGTCAGAGCTGGGAGGGGGCTTAGAACAGGGGATGTCAGAGCTGGGAGGGGGCTTAGAACAGGGGATGTCAGAGCTGGGAGGGGGCTTAGAACAGGGGATGTCAGAAATGAGGGGATCTTCAATAGAAGCTGAGAGGTTGAACCTTCCCAAGGCTCCATCCCGAGCCTTCTTCTCTTATCTCTTTACATGGTCTCATTTGATGATCTCCTCTCTCCCATGGGTCCAGTCACCACCTCTCAGCTGATAATTCCCAGATCAATAAATCCAGCCCTGGTCTCTTTGCTCAAAGTCCTACCTTGTCATCTGCCTTAAGAATGTCTGAAGCTCACTCCCCGCCTCCCGCAGGCCCCCCACTTCCTGTTCCTGTTGATGCCTGAGGATGTTGCCGCCATCTTCTCAGCCTCTCAGACCTGAAGCCTTGGCACCATCCTTGACTCCTTTCTCTCCTTCCCAGAAGGGTCTAATCTTGTCATTTCTCCTCCGTCTTCTCTCCACTTGGACATCCACCACCCCAATTCAGGTCTTCACTTCCTCTTGCCCGGCCTCCTCACAAGCCTTCTTCTCCCTGTTCTGCCTGCTTCAAGTCTCTTCTTGCTCTAATGCAACCTCCGCTAAGTTGGCCATTGTTGCTTAGTCATTTCAGTTGTGTCCGACTCTTCACGACCTTGTTTGGGGCTTTCTTGGCCAAGATTCCGAAGAGGTTGGCTATTTCCCTCTCCAGCGCATTTTATAGATGAGGAAACTGAGGTCAACAGAGTTCAGGGATTTGCCCAGAGTCATAGCATTAGTGAGTATCTGAGACTAGATTTTAATTTAGGTCTTCTTGACTCCAAGCCTGGAGCTTTACCCACTATGGTGCTACTTGGCTGCCCTACACTCAATTACCAAAGATTTTTTTCCTAATGTATAAGACTAACAATTTCACCCCATTTCTCTTGGAGCTTCCAGGGCTCCCTATTACTTTAAAGAAGAAAAACAAAAACAACTCTTATCTTATGTCTTAGAATCCATACTGTGTATTGGTTCCAAGACAGAAGAATGGTAAGGGCTACACAATGGGGGTTAAGTGGCTTGCCCAGGGTCACATAGCTGGGAAGTGTCTGAGTCTGGATTTGAACTCAGGACCTCCCATCTCTAGGCCTGACTCTCTATGTACCGAGCCACCCAGCTGCCTCCTCCCTGTTAATTTCTTTTTTTTTTTTTTAAACCCTTACCTTCCGTCTTGGAGTCAATACTGTGTATTGGCTCCAAGGCAGAAGAGTGGCAAGGGCTAGGCAATGGGGGTCAAGTGACTTGCCCAGGGTCACACAGCTGGGAAGTGGCTGAGGCCGGATTTGAACCTAGGACCTCCCGTCTCTAGGCCTGGTTCTCAATCCACTGAGCTACCCAGCTGCCCCCCCTCCCTGTTACTTTCAAGGTTAAATATGAAGTCCAATTTTGGTCCTGAAATCTCTTCATCAGCTATTCTTTCCCCACCTTTCCAGCTTTCTTATACTTTACTTCCCTCTGTGAATTCTATGGACCAACGACATCCATTTCCCATCTCCATGCCTTTGTACCACTATCTCTTTTAGGTGGAAAGCTTTTCCCTCTCACCCCCACCTTTGCTTTCCTTGGCTCCTTTCAAGGCTCTGTTCAATTCCCCACTGGAGAGCTTTCTGAGTGTCCCCCCGACCCCATCCCCTACCTTCCCAAGGGCTCCTGTCTGAGTCCCTCCATTTACTCTATCTATATCTCATAGGCACCTACAATGCCCCCAGGACAATGAGAGCTCATGGGAGCAGGGACTGGGCTCTTTGGGGGCTTAGCACAGGGCCTGACCCAGCACCTAATAAAGCCTATTGATTGATCGATTTACAGAATTGTATAAGATCCCAGCTACAACACACTTTATTTATTGATTCGTTCATTTATCTATTTATTTATTCATAATTAATTTTTCTGAATTGAAAATTTTTATTTAATGAATTAATTTAGACTATTTCCCATGGTTAGAAAGCAGAGCGCGTTTCTGATTTCTTTGACTTCCCTACGTAGACTCAAGTGCCACTGCCTGAGGCTCCTTCCTTGTACAAAGATGGAGCCCAGGAGGAGAGAGGCTAAGGTGGAGACGATGGCCTGTGAATGCTCGAGGTTGCTGGTGGCAGTCAGGCCAGGCTCATGGTCCTGGGTAGAAACTCCTGGAAGGTGTCACCTTAAAAGGTGAAAGAGGCCAGAATTAGGCATCAGCCCAAGAAGGACCGATTCATGGGGAAAGGGCTCCACAGCAGGATGTCTGGGATGCTCCGATCTCAGCTTAAACCACAGAGACAGAACCAGACCCTCCCTCAGATCATCCATCCCTTTGGGGTCTTGTCAGAGACAAGGAAGACCCCCCCCATGTTGATGTGTCTTAGATGTATACGTTCTTTTGCTCCTGAACCACACCTGATGAGAGAGGGGGAAAACCTTTAGCATCAGGACCCCCAAGGTCCAGTTTAGGGTTTGTGACCCAGCTTTTATCCTGTTTGGACACACTTATTTGCATGTTGTCTCCCTCATTAGACTGTGAGTTCCTCAAGGGTCAGGTCTGAGTTACTGTCTTCTTTGTATGGTGTCTGGTATACAGTAGGCACATAATAAATGTTTGTTGATTTGATGCTCATTGACATCACCCAACTGATTTGTAACAAGTTCCTTCCCCTCTTTAGGTCTATGTTTCTTGGCTGTAAAGTGGCCATCTCTTGTTCTGCTAATTACACAGTTTACATGAACTCAAGGGAGCTGACTGGTTTTTTGGTCAAATGGTCTAAGAATGTGGCTGCTTCCTGAAGGTGTTACATGGGTAGTAGGTACCGTGGTGGGAGGAAAAGAGCCTAGGACTGAGAGTCAGGTTTAATAGCTCTGGCATGTCATAGGTTCATAATAAATGTCAGTTGATTATCTGGGTGGCCTTGGGAAAGCCACTTCATTTCCTTGGACCTCAGTTTCCCTCTCTGTCAAACAAGGGGGTTGAATTAGATCATTTCCAATGTTTACTTCTTACTCTGACATTCTATGTTCTAAGGATCTACTCACTGTTGACATTGGTGGTCTCAATATCCTACCAGCTCTATCATTCCATGTTCTTAGATTCTTTATAGCTCTGATACAGAATCATAAGATTTGATTCTTTGTTTTTTAACACATAAGGATACTGAGGACCAGGGAAGAGAAGTGAATTGTCCAAGGTCATACAGTTTGAGAGTATCCTAACACAATATGCCATAATCACAATATTAGAGAATTAGAAAGGACCCCAACCTAAGGACAATGGATTTCTAGTAGTATCACTCATGAGCCCCCACTGGTGTGTTTTCCATTGATGATAAGACAGATGTAATTAACTTTTTAGCAAAGGGCATTTATTAATATAGTAAGAACAGTTGGTAAAAATTATTGCCCCTGGCAAGTCATTGAACCCACATTGCCTAGCCCTTACCACTCTCTGCCTTGGAACCAGTACACAGAATTGATTCTAAGACTGAAGGTAAGGGTTTTAAAAAAATCATTGCCCCTAATCTGAGGAATGTTTTACTACTGTATGTAGAAAATCCTTGGGGAGAATTGACCCTACATGGTGAGATACCTGTTAGGGAACCCACATGGCAAAGGGAAAATTCCCAATTCCTGGCACTGGGAGTTCTTTTCTCCTTTTGGGGAGTCCTCATGAAATTCACCTTAGGTGTAGTGTTTTTGCTGGCCTATGAGGACTGGTGTTTTTCCAGATTTTGTGGCACACTCCCTGAAGGTCCTCCCTTCATTGGTTGGCTAGCTTTCTGTATCCATCTGTGTCTGGATTTGTTCTTGGTATTCCTCTTTCTACTCCCAGTTTGACATGTTGTTTCTTTCTGGTCGAGTTTCTCCCCTAACATGGTCAGTAGTGGTGATGGAGGGGAGGAGGGTAGCATTTCCTCCAGGTTCATTCTCCTCTCCATCCTTCCTGCCAAACAATGGAAGAAGTGCAATGGTTGGCCTCCTTGAGGTGCTCCAAGTCTGATCTTCTCCACCACTTGGGTGATCCATCTCTTTCCTGAGTCACTACTGACCTTTCTCCTGCTGGTGAAACCTCCAAGGGCATAGTTAGCTTAGCCGAGATCCCCTCTTGATCCACTCAGAGAAGGATCGGAACCCAATAAAGGACTCCTAGGGAGTAGACAATCTCATTTATGCATGACGAGCGCCCTTGAGATGGGGGCTAAACTCCTCTTGCAGTGGCAGGGATGGAAGGGCCAGCTTGTGGAAAGCTCCAAAGCCAGGTCTCCTAACTCCAATTCCATCGTTCCTTTCCCTACCCCAAGATCCTCCTTCTACGATCTGGGCCCTTCTGGCTCGGAGAGTTGATGTTCTAAGGTTCTTGCACAATCCCTGGGAGGATCGGAACTGGTCAGTCATCAGGATATAGTTTACAGATGAAAGAATGGAAGCTCTTGAGAGGTCCCGGTTGCCCAAGGTCACCCAGAAAGTTAGTTCAAGACATGGGACTAAGGCACAGGTCGCCTGACTCCTAGCCCAGTGTTCTTTCCATCCCACCATCTGTTGTGGTTAAGTGACTGGGTGTTGTCCTAGATTCACAGGGCAGAGAGTGGGTGGATTTTTGCTTGGTGCTTGCTTCCTCCCCAACCACGCTGGCCTTCTTAAGGAAGTTGTGTGGTCCTGGCCAGTTCCCATCCTGAAAGGGCAGGGCAGGTACAAAATCCTGACTCTTGACTTTGTTTTCCTTGAGATCCAAAGTCAGAGTTGGAAGGGACCTCAGAGACCCCCAAGTCCAGCCCCCTCATTTTACAGTTGAGGAAACCAAGTCCCAGGGAGGTCCAAATCTCTAGGTCATAGTCTTGCAGTGTATTTAATTAATTTGGACTGATTGATTGCTAGGGCTGGAAGAGATCACAGAGGTCATCTAGTCCCATCCCTTCGCTCTAAAATGGGGAAACTGAGGCAAAGAGAGCACAAGGAATTTGTTTAGGTCCACACAGTAAGTTGCAGAACGCAGAATTTGAACTCAGATTCTTAGATTCTCAATCCAGTTTGCCTCAGGATTTTTTCTGGCCATCCCCCTGGCTTGACTTGTTACTGAGATTCTTAAGATTTTGTTGGGGAGGGGCTGAGGGTGTGGAATGGGAATAGGAGGGGATAAATGAGGGCTGGGCTTGGGGCCCATGGTTCACCCACTCCCAGCCCCCTCTGGGGGGCAGGGTAGAGAGTGGTCTTTCATGAGTTAAACCTCAAGTGCTCTCTGATGTCTGATGTATGAGAAGGTCCCAAACAGCATCTGTACTTCATTTGCTATGTCATTCACATTCTTGCCTCCCAAATAATTTTTTCCCCCAAAAAAAAGAAAGAAAGAAAGAAAAAAGACTCTAACCAAATGTGGCGGGTCACGCAGGCCGTGGCATGAAAGGAGAGCATTGAAGAAAGCCTCAAGAGCCTGGAGTGGGGGAGGTTTCCATCTCTGATCCTGCCTCCCTTTCCTTGCATTCTCCTGCAGTGCCTCCCCTCATCACCCTCTCACTAGGCATTCAGGTCTGCAGGTCTCTGGAGAGGGAAGAAGGAAGCCCCAGGATTCACCCCTCTTTCCCAGGGACTCGGAGAGGAAACCTCTCCTTCATTCTCTTGAGGACTTTGAGGTTCTACCATTAGATAGCCATTCCTTTGGATTGAGGCTATAGCCCCTTTGGGAAGGGTAAACACAGGCAGTAATTAACACTTGAGAAAGAGTTAGTTGATGGGACTTTTTGCTTTCTTGCTAAGGGAGTAGTGGCAAGAAGGAGGATAAAGGGAGGTTTGGAATAAAAGGTTTGGGTGCAGCACTTTGCTGGGTGAGTGGGAGAAAGGGAAGCAGAAAGAGGGTGCCCAACACCAGGCGTTGGGCACCCTCTTTCTGCTTCCCTTGGTGAAGACCAGGCAGTAAGTCAGGAGGAGGTAGATGGTGCCAAAGAGGTATATTGTAAAACAAAGAGCTCCAGAGCTGAAAGGGATCCAAGAGTAAAGAACATGAGATCTGGAAGTAATAACAATTATATAAATAGTTATAATAGCTGATGGCCTCAGAATGTAGAACCAAGGATGCCAGAGCTAGGAAAGTCCTTAGAACATAGAATGTCAGAATTGAAAGGAGCATTCTAACCAAGACTATCAGAATTCAGAGGTAAGAGAATGTCAAAACAGAGAATTTCAGGGTTGGAAGGGAACTTCAAACATAGAATGCTGGAGCTGGAAAGGACTTTAGAACATAGAACACAATATAGCATTTAGGAAGGACCTTAGAAAAACCTGGAGAGAGTGATATGAACTGATGCAAAGTGGAGTGAGTGGTATCATGTGAACATGGTACACAGTTATGGCAATATTGTAATACAGTGATCAACTGTGAATTTTAGCTATGCTTAGCAATACAGTGATCCAGAACAATTCTAGAGTGCTCATGATGAAAAAGGCTATCCATTTCCAAAGAGGAAAATGATGGAATCTGAATGCAAATTAAAGAATTAAAAAGTTTTCCTTCCTTCCTTCCTTCCTTCCTTCCTTCCTTCCTTCCTTCCTTCCTTCCTTCCTTCCTTCCTTCCTTCCTTCCTTCCTTCCTTCCTTCCTTCCTTCCTTCCTTCCTTCTCTCTTTCTCTCTCTCTTTCTTTCTTTCTTTCTTTCTTTCTTTCTTTCTTTCTTTCTTTCTTTCTTTCTTTCTTTCTTTCTTTCTTTCTTTCTTTCTTTCTTTCTTTCTTTCTTTCTTTCTTTCTTTCTTTCTTTCTTTCTTTCTTTCTTTCTTTCTTTCTTTCTTTCTTTCTTTCTTTCTCTCTTTCTCTCTTTCTCTCTTTCTCTCTTCTCTCTCTCTCTCTCTCTCTCTCTCTCTCTCTCTCTCTCTCTCTCTCTCTCTCTCTTTCTCTCTTCCTCTCTTCCTCTCTTCCTCTCTTCCTTCCTTCCTTCCTTCCTTCCTTCCTTCCTTCCTTCCTTCCTTCCTTCCTTCCTTCCTTCCTTCCTTCCTTCCTTCCTTCCTTCCTTCCTTCCTTCCTTCCTTCCTTCCTTCCTTCCTTTCTTCCTTTCTTCCTTTCCATGGCCAATATAGAAATATGTTTTGCATATGTGTAACCTTGCTATCTTAAGGAGGGGGAAAAAGGGAGAGTGGGAGGGAGAGAGAGAATTTAGAAATTAAAAAAAAAACAAACATCTTACCTTCCATCTTAGTATCAATGTTGTGTATTGGTTCCAAGGCAGAAGAGTGGTAGTGGCTAGGCTATGGGGGTTAAGTGACTTGCCCAGGGTCACACAGCTAGGATGTGCCTGAGGCCAGATTTGAACCTAGGACCTCCTGTCTCTAGACTTGGCTCTTCATCCACTGAGTTGTAGCTGTCCCCTAGAACTCAAAATTAAAAAAAAATGAATGTTAATATTTATTTTACATGTAATTGAGAAAAAATAAAATAAAATGAGAGAGAAAGGGAGAGAGAGAATGAGAACGAACCTATAATTAATGGCAGAGCTTGGACCTCCTGTGGTACCATGGAAGATGAGCTATCTCTGGAGTCAACACTGTTTCAAATGTCAGCCCTTCTACTTATTATATAGCCTTGGATAAGTCCTTTCAGATTGGATGGCCTCAGTTTCCTTTTCTGTAAAAGGAGAGGATTGCCCTAGATGCCTTCTATGTTCTCTACTAACTTTAGAGCCAAGATCCCATCATCCTGCCTGGGAGGTCTTGGGCAAATCCCTTATGTGCTCTGGGTCTAAATGAGGGGGCTGGGTTAGGTAGGTTCTTTCTGATTCTATGGGCCTGTCTGAACCAGCCATAAAGGCCAGGCTCTTTTTACTATACTATACTGCCTTTCCTCCTTATGCTGAGGAAAGAAAGATATGGGGATATATCTATCTATGTCTACATCTATATCTACATTTACATCTATATCTACATTTACATCTATATCTATATCCACATCTATATCTATATCTATATCTATGTTTATGTTTATTTCTAGGTCTATGTCTATATCTATGTCTATGTTTATGTCTATGTCTATATCTATGTCTATGTCTATGTCTATATCTACAAAAGGTTCCAAGGCAGAAGAGTGGTAAGGGCTAGTCAATGGGGTTAAGTGACTTCCCCAGGGTCACACAGCTAGGAAGTGTCTGAGGCCAGATTTGAATCCAATATCTGGCTCTCTAACCACTGATCTGCTTGGCTGCCCTTCCACTGGAATTTTTATCTATGAACTTTTTTTTTTATCTATGAAAGGAAGGAAATTGTTCAATGACTGAGCAAGTCTAGGAGAGGTGAGTGCAGAAAGTCCTCAGAGAGTAGGGGTTGGGGCATTTGTACAGGTTCTGGATTTGTTAACCCTGGAGGTAGCCCCCATGAAGAGTCTGAGGCTAGATTTGAACTCAGGCTTTCTTGACTCCATGTTCAGTGTTCTATCCTCTGAGCTCTCAGCTAACATAGAACACTGGACCCGGAAAGGACATTTGGACATCTTTAGCCCAGGCTTCTCATTTTATAGCTCAGGAAAGCAGAAAGATTTAAGCAAGTTGTTTAAGGTCACAGAGATAGTAAGTAGTAGAGCTGGGGTTCGAGTCCAACCCCATCATTTTGTAGATAAAGAAACTCAGATCCACAGGAGGGAAGGGACTGGTCCAAGATCACACAACTAAGAAACATTATGAGCCAGAATTTGAATAAAAGGTTTTTAAGCTTCTGGTTTCCAGAGCTTTTCCCACTGTGCCAGGCTAGGACACTGAGGGAAGACAAAGGTGGTGCCAGGCCTGGTGGTATTTCTTCCACTGGCATTTCTTCCATTTCTTCCACTGCTCTCTTTCACATGGGAGACCTTTTCTGCCCTCTCAGTGGTCTGTACCCTTTGGTCCTTCTGGACCTGGGCCCTTTCTCTTCCCTGCCTTCCTCTAGGAGAGGCCACTGGCAGCTGTGGATGACCATCACCCTGCAGGAGTGACCGCCCGAGAGACACGATCCAGATTGTTTGGGAATGGAAGAGCCAGACGTGGCCCTGGGCCTCTCCTTGATGCCCAGGTGTGCAGAGGGCAAGTCACGGATCCCTGCCTGGGAGGAATGGGGGTCAGAGGGGCTGAAGAGCCCCAGCCAGGGCACTGGCTTTGGACAGTCAGTCTGGTAGCTTAACAGTGGAGAGAGGCTGGATGGCACTTGTGTCCAAGAGGCTATTTACATCCCTTGGAAGTGCCCAAAAGAGCTATTTGGAGAAAGCTGTTGACCTTCCCTTCTTCGAATGTCAGCCACACAGAATGTCAGAGCTGGAGGGGCCTAGAACAGGGCATCAAGACTGGGAGGGGCTTTAGAACAGGGAAAGTCAGAGAAGGAACGGGAAATGGAAGGGTCTTAGAACAGGGAATATCAAAGCTGGAAAGAACCTTAGAATAGGAGATGTCAGGGCTGGGAAGGTCTTCGGCATCACAGAGCAGTGGAATCTTGGTGCAGGAAGGGTCCCATAAATCATATTGTTCTACCCCTTCATTTTTTCAGAAGACAAAACTGAGATTTCATTCGCTCTACCAGGAACTTAAAAAAATATTTAGCAAGTCACTTCATTACTCTAGGCCTTGGTTTATTGGATTTTCAAATGGGTCTGAACGCCACTTTCCAGGTCATGTGGCTTCTGACAAGTCCCCTCCCCTCTTAAGCCTCAGTTTCCCCAGATGTAAAAATCAGAGTTGGATTGGTGACGACAACAAGACCCTCCAGCTCTGATCCTGGAAGTCGAAGGTTTTTTCCAGTGCTGATTTTTGCCCTACCATTTCTTCTGTCATTCTGTCTTGACCAAGAAGCTTGGGTCAGGCTGGGGATGCCACCTTTCCTTTGGCAGCCATACCCACCTTCTATTTGCACAGGGAAAAAACCAAGTCACTAGCAGCACCTGAGAGGAAGACTGGAGAAATGGCCTGGAGGGTAGACACGGGAGGGACTTGCTGCTGGCCGAGTTCTGGTTAAATGATAAGCAGGAAGGAATCTCTACCATACGGATCCAATTTCCCTCCCAAACACACAGGGCTTTGAAAATGCCTGATGAAGGCTTTCTGGGTTCGGCTAAGCCCAAAATATTTGGGAAATGGTTGAGATGTTTGACAATTCCAAGACACAGTGGGATTGGCCCAACCTTCCCTGAGCGGTGGAGACTGGAGTGCAGGGGGGGTAGGCAGTGCTTGGGGGAGGAGGGAGAATCACTGCTCAGACCTCAGAGCTTCAGCTCCCAATTCCAGGAATAATGGAATTCCACAGCTAATCCTGTTGGCATGCTAATGACACATGCAAACCAAGGTGGCTGGGGAATTAGTCCATTAGTTAGGACAATCTCCCTCTCCAGACACCCTTCTCCTCCAGAGGATGGAGAGCCCTTCCTAGATTCAGGGGGGTGAGGAAAGGGATTGGTGATGGAATAAGTCTAGGACAAGCAACACATCCCCCCCCCCATCCCCATTTAGGAGGGGCCTCTTGGAATAACAGAAAACTGAGGACTCAGAATTCCAGTCCAGTATTTTCCACTAACTTGCTGTGTGACCTTGGGCAAGTTGCCTGAATCCTGTGATTCTCATTTTCTTCAGCAAAATAGCAGATAGTATGGCAATATTCAGAGAAAGCCCTGCTTTTGAAATTGGGGGACTCAGATTCTAGGCTCTGCCCTGCCATAAGGAATACCTACCTGGGTCCCTCCTTGGGTTGTTGTTATAATAGATTAAAATGGGCTCAGTTGGACTATAAAAATGGAGTACAGGCACAGTTTGGCTCTCTTTCAAAGTGATCCGAGGAGTTAGTTATACATCCTATGGGGGACAGGGATAGGGGCTCAGTCCTTTTGGGGGGAGAGCTGAGGGCAGAGTTAGGGAGGAGAACATGGCAGTGACAGCTATTTTGGGAATATTTGTCATACAAATAAGAAATCAGCCTTTTGTCCCTTGGGCACACACTCTCTCTCCTGCCTTCCTAGCCTTGCCTTAAGCCCCAAATACTTTCTATTAAGAATGGAGCTCTTTGAGGAGGATTGTTTCTTTGTTTCTATTTTGCTTTTTATCCCCAGCACCTAACACAGTGTTTGGAACATAGTAGGGTCTTAACTAATGTTTGCTGAATGGAACTGAAGAGCTCTGTGAGATGGTGGAGCAAGGATTATTTTTCTCATTTCACAGAGGAGGGAAACTGAGGTTCAAAAGAGTGAAAAGCTCTGCCTAGTGTCACAAGAAGCCAGAGCCAGGGATATAACCCAGATATACTAAAGCAGAAGAGTCACAGAATATGAGAACTGGGAGGACCCTTGGTTTAAGAGATTTCAGAGTTAGGAGCCTTAAAACAGGGAATGCCTGAAATGGGGGGAACCTTAGAACAGGGATTGTCTGAAATGGGGGATTTTGGAACAGAGATTGTATGAAATGGGGGGGCTTAAAAAGGGGATGCCAGGACTGGGAGGAGCCTTAGAACAGGGGATGTCTGAAATGGGGGGAACCTTAGAACAGGGATTGTTTGAAATGGGGGATTTTGGAAAAGAGATTGTATGAAATGGGGGCAGGGCTTAAAACAGGATGTCAGGACTGGAAGGAGACTTAGAACAGGGATTGTTTGAAATGGGGGGAACCATAGAACAGGGATTGTTTGAAATGGGGGATTTTGGAACAGTGATTATATGAAGTGGGGAGGCTTAAAACAGGGGATGTCAGGACTGGAAGGAGACTTAGAACAGAGGATGTCAGGGCTGGGAGGAGGCTTAGAACAGGGGATGTCTGAAATGGGGGGAACCTTAGAACAGAGATTGTTTGAAATGGGGATTTTGGAACAGTGATTATATGAAGTGAGGAGGCTTAAAACAGGGGATGTCAGGACTGGAAGGAGACTTAGAACAGAGGATGTCAGGGCTGGGAGGAGGCTTAGAACAGGGGATGTCTGAAATGGGGGGAACCTTAGAACAGAGATTGTTTGAAATGGGGGATTTTGGAACAGGGATTATATGAAATGGGGGGCTTAAAACAGGGGATGACAGGACTGGAAGGAGACTTAGAACAGAGGATGTCAGGGCTGGGAGGAGACTTAGAACAGGGGATATCAGGGTTTGGAGGGATCTTTGAAGTCTGAAGCTGGCAGGGACCTCACAGACCAGCTAATTGAACCCCTTCTTTTTAGAGATGAAGAAATGGAGGCTCAAAGTCTGGAAAAGAGTTGCCTCAAGTCTTGTCCCTGTCCAGAAGGGACCCTAAGCCTGGGGCTCTTCCCATTCCTCTCAGAGGACAGTGGAACCCAGAATCTTGCACGTGCCCGAGCCAGGGATGCCCAGGAAGCAGGCAGGCCCCCAAGATTCCACTGCCCTTTAGCTAAGGTGTGACTTAGGTCTCCGTGGCAGCTTTTAAGTGACTGTTATTAATTGCCAGGGTGACTCGTCCTCCCTCCCGCCAGGAGTTCAGTTTGCTGGAGTTGAGTAATTGTGTTGTTTATTGCCCTAAATGCAACATTAATCAACCAGCTAGAGGAGCTCAGCCTCTCCCAAGGGGCCAGACTCTGTGCTTATTATCTTAATGGGAGGAAGTGCACTAATTAGAATCTCAGCCTCCAGTGGAGCTCTCCAGTGCGCCCAGGCTGCCGAGCTCACCCCAGTCCCTCTGCGTGCCCTTCACACTCTCTTTCTGGGTCGGGGGGCAAAGATGACGTGCCCCTTCCCCATCCTTGTCTTACGGACTAGGAGGCTAACTAGGAGGCTGGCGAGGCTCCTTTACACAGTCCAAGGGATGCCCTGCCATGGCCCATGTGCCACATGCCACATGTGGCAGACATGTGGTTTCTTACATAGGGTGCAAAGATTTGTCCGTTGAGAAGTAGTGAGCTCCCTGTCGCTAATAGTGTACAAGTATAGATCAAAGGGACACAAGTCAGGAATATCCTGCTTCTGAGTTGAACTAATGGACTGAGCTGGAAGGAACATTTCTTCTTGTTGTTCAGTCGTGTCTGACTCGTTGTGAACCCATTTGGGGGTTTTCTTGGCACAGATACCAGAGCAGTTTGTCATTTCCTTTTCTGGCTCATTTTACAGATGAGGAAACTGAGGCCAACAGAATTCAGTGACTCAGAATGGTTAGGAATAGATTATTATTATTATGAGTTATTATTATATATTATGTAATATATATTAATATTAGAGTTAAAGATGGAAAGGACTCAAGCATTTAATGGTTTTTGTTAAATTGGATTATTTTTTTCAATGAATAAACATTGCGTTTTTTCCTCCCCACTCCACCATGGAGGGGAAACCCTTGGCACAAATATGTACAGATGAGTCCAAAAATGAATTTCCTATTCTGCAAATTGGTCCACTTCTCTTCTTCATTAGAAGCATTTATTAAGTGCCTACTATGTGTGAGGCACTGGGCTGAGCATTTTACAACTATATCTCATTTGATCCTCACAAAGAATCCTGGTACTATTATTAGACCCATTTTACAGTAGAGGCAGACACAGGTTAAGTGACTCACCAAGGGTCACACAGCTAATACATATCTGAAGCTGGATTTGAACTCGGGTCTTCCTGACTCCAAGCCCAGTGATCTGACCAATGAGCCACCTAGATGCTCCCATTGCCCTTTAGGTTGGCGTGCTTCTTTTGATCCATCCTCTGGAATCATGGCAGGTCATTTAGCTGAGCAGAGGTCTTACACTGTAGCTTTTAAAAGTTATTTGTCTTTAGGAGGTTATTGCTGAAATGAGTTAAAGAAGTATGAAAATTATTCTTCCCATTTAATAGATGATAAAACTGAGGCAAAGAAAAGGCAAAGGACCCTGCCCAAGATCGCAGGTGACCAAAACCAGGTGACGGAATGGCCATGGGTTCTGGGAAACGGGAGAGACTCTAGAACAGGGAATTCCGGTTAGGGCTGTATGAAATTCTGAATGTTTGAGTGGTAATGGCCCTTACCTAGAACGTCAAACTTAGAACGTTGGCGTTAGAAGGTTCCTTGATCCTTAGAGCATACACGATCAGAGCTGAGATGGCTTTAGAACTTGGAATGTCCAATCTGAATGGGGTCTTTGAATACATAATATAGAACCAATAAAAGGTCTCAGAAAGCTAATCAATTTTCATACCATTGAGGAAATAGACTCAGAAAGAATGCTGGTTCTGGAGTCCCAGGGTCTGGGTTCAAATCCTTCCCCCATTGTTTATTAGCTGTTTAACTTTGGGCAAGTCACTTCTTCTCAGGGTTTGAATTTTCTTGCTTGTCAAGTAACCGTAGGTGGATCAACATTAATTAAGCACCTACTGGCTTCCACTTACCACGCTCAGGGCTGGAGAAACCAATAGAGGGATGAGAGAGTAGCTTGGACCCCTTCCAGCTTGACATTTAGCACCTTCCACTCTGGCATTCCAAGCTTCTTGGAAGGCCTCTTGATGTCATCCTCTGGGTGGGCACTGACATACCTTCCTTTGCGTCTTCTCCAGAGGAAGTCATTCCCTTGACTCCCCCGGGCTCCCAGCTCCTTTGCATCTGTTCCCAGCACTCATCCAAGGCTTGGCGATGGAGGTTTATTAGCTGCACGAGGCAGGAAGGATTGTGATGGATCTACGGGGTGGAGAAGAGCATCCTGGGAAAGTGAGGGCTCTGGTTCAAGGCCACTGAGCAAAAAGGTTCCTGGACTCTCTGATCCTAATTGGGAACACATTGGCAGAGCCGATGATTGAATCCCTAGATCTGAAGCTTTGGTTTCTGGGAAACTTCCAACCAGAAGAGTCAGGGTGTTCCCATCTCTCTGTAGGACGGCGATGTGGGGAGGTTCTTGGGTCCAACTTTTGAAAAATCCACATGGATGGAGTTGGCTCATTCCATGAGTCATTGTCAGTGCCTCCCTCCCGTCACTGGGCTGGAGGGAAAAGTTGACCTCGTTGGGCTGGGCATAGTGGGAAGGGTGCCAGAGCTGGATGGTGCAGGGAGGCAGGAGACCTCTACCTCGCTGTGTGACCTTGGGTCGATCACTCCTCTCTGGAGCTCCGGTGGTGGGCTAGATGGCCTCGGGGGTCCCTATGAAGTTCTAAATTTTTGGATCTTCTGAAATCATTCGCTCCACAGTTTCTCTCACTTGGAAAAGAAGGAGGGTGAATGGAATGATGGCTAAATTTCCTGACTATTGAAGTCTCTTCCCGTCTTGGATGGGAAATGAAGAGAGCTTCGGACTTGGGATCTGATAGACCCAGCTTTGACTCCTGCTGCAGATCTGACTAGCTGTGGGACCTTCAGGAAGTCACTTACCCTCTTAGCTTCAATTTCCTCATCTGTAAGTGAGGGATTTTGGTATATATGGTCTCTAACTTATTTCTTCCATTCCTAAATCGGTGATCTTATGCTACTATGTTCTGAGCCCCTCTTGGCTCTCATGCCTCTTTTTCTAAGGTTCCTCCCAGCTTTGACACTCTTTGATCTAAGGTGTGTCCCCCTGAACCCCGACATCCCCTGTTCTAGGGACTTCCCAGCTCTCTTTGAACCCCTGTTCTTTTTTTTTAATTTTTAATTTTCAAACCCTTACCTTCTGTCTTAGAATCAATGCTGTATATTGTGAACCCCTATTCTAAGCCTCTTCCCAGTTTTGACTTTTTCTGGCCTCTTTCCCTGGCATTCTTTCCCTTGTTTACAGCCCTCAGGATCCCTGATTTCCTTCAAACCTCAGCTCGAATGCCCCCATCTATCCGAAGACTCTCCGGCTCTCCCTGGGTCCCTTCACTGTGCATCTCCTGATTCTGTTCACTCACATTCATAGATGGTTCCTCAGGCTAGATGGTAAGGTCTTTGAGGGAAGGGACTGTGCTTCTTTGCATCCTCAGCACTTAGCCCAGTGCGTGGCACACAGTAGGTGACTGGTCAAAGTTTGCAGGTAGATTGATTGATTTATGGAGATCCTGGGCACAGAGGGTGGTTTTGAGAACAGAGAAGTAGCTCAGATTTAAGAAATATTTGGGGAGAAAACCAAAAGTCATCCTGGACTGAACTAAAGAAAGTGGCTGAGTTAGGCTTCAAGCATTGGGTTCCTGGGAGAGCATCAGTGAAGTTGATAGAAACCAGGAATAAGAAGAGCTCATGTTGCCACAGTGCTTTGAGGTTTGCACAGCACTTTTTTTTCCACAATAGTTCTATGTCAGGGAGGGCAGCAATTATTAGTGTTGGAGGGTGTTTGAATGACATAATAGCTAACACATTGGATAACAGAGGAAGAACCCCCAAAAGATCTCAACATGCAACAGCTATAGGCTGTAACAAGGTGATATTGAATGGAGATAAATGTAAAGTCCTGCACTGAGGCTCAAACAATCAGCTGCCCAGCTACAGGATGAGCTCTAGATGGATAGGTCAAGTGAAAAAGGTCTAGGGGGATACAGCGGGGTTACAAAGGATCAAAAATATGCCCGGGCATATTGCCAAGGACAACTTGTCTGCCCAAGGTGCTATCAGAGACAGGCATCGAAGAGACTTAGAATCTTGGAATCGTAGCCTCTCAGACGTGGAAGAGAGACTTGACGACATCTAGGCCAACACTTTCCTGATCAGGAATGCTTTCTACAACACTCCAGCCTCTTCTTGAATACCTTTAGTATATTATCAATGGTACCTATGGTTGTACATGGAGGTGAGATGTTCATGAATGGTCAGGAGGAATGAACGAATGAAAAGCATTTATTAAATGTGCTAAGTACTGACAATATAAAGAAAAAAAAAACAGCTGACCCTGCTTTCAAGGAGCTTATATTCTAACAGAGAAGACAACATGAATGGGGACTAATGAATAGAGAAGGAAGGAAAGAAGAAAGGAAGTATTTTTTTTTTAAACCCTTACCTTCTGTCTTGGAGTCAATATTGTGTATTGGCTCCAAGGCAGAAGAGTGGTAAGGGCTAGGCAATGGGGGTCAAGTTACTTGCCCAGGGTCACACAGCTGGGAAGTGTCTGAGGCCAGATTTGAACCTAGGACCTCCCAGAAAGGAAGTATTTTTAGTTGCTTACTATATGCCAGGCATTGTGCTATGCACAAATACAAGCAGAAGGAAAGATAGTCCCGGCTTTCAAAGAGCTTAAAATATATTTTTTTTTAACCCTCACCTTCCATCTTGGAATCAATACTATGTATTGGCTCCAAGGCATAAGAGTGATAAGGGTTAGGCAATGGGGGTCAAGTGACTTGCCCAGGGCCACACAGTTGGGAAGTGTCTGAGGCCAGATTTGAACCCAGGACCTCCCAGCTCTAGGCCTGGCTCTCCATCCACTGAGCTACCCAGCTGCTCCCTCAAAGAGCTTATATTCTAATGGGGGAAAACAATATATATAAGGGAGGTGAGAGGTTGGGGTAGCAGGAGGGTAGCTGGCAGGGGGATGGGTGAGAATGAAGGTACCTGATGAAGTCCAGGAACCAGGAAGAGGGCTAGAGGAAAGGGAGGGATGAAGGCCAGTTTGGACCCCTTCACAAAAGAGGAAGGAATTCCCAGATGGGATATGGGGGGAAGGGCCTTATGTAAAAAATGGATTTGAACTCTGGACTTCAATCCCCAGAAACCCTTGCTCCACTTCCCCAGAATGCTTTGTAACCTCACCTGGGCTGAGAAGGAGATGGGGTATTTAACCTGATTGCAAAGGCTTTTGGGCCTCTTTTCTTCCCTGTTTTCCACTTGCAAGCAGACGTGGCTCTTTTCATAATGTAGGTGAGGTTGTGTCTAGGCCTCTCTCTGGCCTAGACACGTGCTTTCTTATCCTGTATTTTCTTTAATCTTTAACCTTTAATAAACCTCATAAAATTATGATACTCCTTGCAGAGAGAAATTAATTTCTACCTGCCTCAGTTTCCCTAAATTTTAATTGTTACACTTACAGAGGGATATTCTAGGCATCAAGGATGGTTGGATGTTCCAGTGGAAGGATGCCCCAGTGACTGATGGAAACTCCAGATTGATTCTATAGCAAAAGCCTGGAAGCCAAGAATGGCAGTGGTAGGAGAATGAAGGCCAACTTGGCCCACTCAATAAAGTGAAAACCGCCAAAGTAACTCATTGATGGGAAATGAGGGTGCGGCTTACAGAGAAATGGTCCAGGTTGAGAAGGTCCCAGGGATGGTTAGATGTTCTAGAGTCTTTTGATGGACTCATTCTTTCCCGAAGCAATGGCAGTATGGGTTTGATGACAGTTCCTAGAACCCCTGGCAGAATGAAGAAGACAGTCAAGGCTACAGTTGGTTTGAACTCAGTATTTCTCCAATCAGAATAGCTTAGCACCCCACCTCCCCCCTGCTTTCTAGTGTAAACAATTATGTGGCTGCAGACAAATCATTCCCCCTCATTGAACCTCAGTTGTGTCATCTGTAAAATGGAGACAATCCATACCTGTAGGATCCACTCTGTCGTGTGAGGATCCAATGAGTAAATACGTGTAAACCATTTGGTAGCACTTAAAGCCCTATAAACGTGTCAGCTCTTATTACCTAGTGAGAACAGGGGATAACAGATGGACAGCCTGGAGAAGAGAAGACTCAGGGGGGATATGAGAGCTGTCTTCAAGCATTTAGTGGGCTGACATGTGGAAGAGAGATCAGACTGGTTCTACTTGGCCCCAGAGGGCAGAACGAGAAGCAAAGGGGGAGGTTGTAAAGTGGTCAGTGCAGGGCTTAATTCAATTCAGTAAGCAGTTATTAAGTGTCTCCATGGGAGAGGTACACTGTGCTAGGCATCGGGGATACAAAGACCAAAAGACATAAAGGAAATGAGATCAATGAAGCACTCTTCCTGCTTTCAAGGACCTTCTGTTCTCCTGGGGGATACAAGCAAGTAAATCGAGAAGTAACGAGATAGATACATAGGTGGATAGATGAAGAGATATAGGTAGGTAGAGATAGATCAATAGAGATGGATAGATGGGTGAATGGATGGAGAGAGAAGTAGATGGATGGGTAGATGGATGGATAGAGTGCGAAGGATAGATGGATGGAGTAAATTGTTAGAGGGATAGACAGAGATGGATAGACAGATGGATAGATGGATGGATGAATAAATGGATGATTAGTATGACTTCAAACATGCTGGATCTCAGCACTGGCAGGACACACCAGTGAAAATATCCCAGAAGAGACTGGAAACAGGGGAGTTCTTAGCACTAGAAAACCTGTGCTGTCTGCCATTTTTATCCATGGCTTGAATAAAAGCCTGGAGGCGCCATGCTTATCAAGTTTTCAGATGACAGAGCTGAGATGGAATCCTGGGTAGGGATAAAGGGGAAAGAACTCTATTTCTGAAGCAAAGGAAATGGGTTCAAATTCTGACTCTGTGATCCTGGGCAATTCTCTCTCTGTCCTAGGACCTCAGTTTCTTCTACTGTAAAATGAGGAGGTTAGACTTGATGGTTGTGTGGTCCCTTCCAGCCCTAGTTCTAGGTTCTTCTGGCTGCTGTCACATCACTTTCCTTCAAGATTTAGTTAAAATGGCACCTTTTGCAGGAAGCTTATCTGGGTTCCTTTCCTCCATCATCCCTTAAATGCCATCCACCCCTAGTTGTTGCTAGTGCCTTCCTCTCTGAATTGCCTTCTATGTACTGTTTATAATTGTATGTTCAGTTCAGTGTCTACCTCTTCATGACCCCTTTTGGGGTTTTCTTGGTAGAAATACTGGAGTGGTTTGCCATTTCTTTCTCCTTTCTCAGCTCATTTGACAGGTGTGGAGACTGAGGCAAACAGGCTTAAGTCATTTACTCAGGGTCATACAACTAGTAAATGTCTGAGACTGGATTTGAACTCAGGAAGATGAGTCTTCCCAACTCTAGGCCTGGCACTCTATCCACTGTGCCACCTAGCTGTTCTATAACTTGTATGTACCTATTTGTTTAAATGCTATTCTCTTCCATCCCATCAGTACCATTATATGGCAAAATCCGTGAGGGCAGGAATGGGATCTTGTCTACCTCCAGTACCCAGTCCAGTTCCTGGCATATAGAAAGTGCTTAATAAATGTTTCTTGTGGTCATTAGTGGGGATCATTAACATTTTGGGTGCCTGAGTCAGGATCCAATAAGATTTTGATAGGCTAAATCATTGGGTTGAATCTACTAAGATGAACTCTCCTATGGATCAATGTGAAGTCCTACATGGGTACAAAAAATCAATTTCACAAGTCTATTCTTTTAGATAGTAGTTTGTTTGACACAGACCCAAGGCCTATAAGAACAATAGGAGCCAATGGGTGCCATAATAGCTGAAAAAGCCAGTGTCCCTGGGGTTGCATCCAAAGAGGCACAATTTCCAGGAAATAAGGAATCCTCTGTCCTCTGCCCTGGTCATACTCCTTCTGGAATACTGTGTGCAGTTATAGGATCCATAGTTTAGGGTGGACATCATCTCCTGGGAAAGCATCTATGGGAGGATGAAGTCTTGAGTCCTTGCTGCGTGAAGGTTGGATGAAAGAACTGGGCTTAGCTCAAGAAGAGAAGACTTAGAGAGGATATGATAGCTTCACGCACGTATCCGAAGGCCTGTTATTTGGAGGATAGATTATACTTTTCTATTTGTCCCCAAAGGGCCGAATCCTAGCTCTATAATTATTTTATATTTATTATATATTATGTATATATATATATATATATATATATATATATATATATATATATATATATATATATATATATATAATGAGGGGAAGTTGTCAGGCTGGATGTCTTGACAATTAAAACTATCCCGACAAAGAATATCTACCTTAGGAGGTAATAAGTTTTCCATCACTGGACAACTTCAGACAGAGGAAGAAAGGGAGGCAGGAAGGAAGAAAAGAAGGAAAGAAGTAAGGAAGAGAGGAAAGAAGGAAGGAAAAAAGAAGAAAGGGAGATGGGAAGGAATAAAAGAAGGAAAGAAGAAAGAAAGAAAGGAAGGATAGAAAGAAGGAAAGAAGAAGAACGAGTTGGGAAGGAAGAAAAGAAGGAAAGAAGGAAGGAGGGAAGGAGGAAAAGAAGGAAAGAAGGAAGGAAGGAAAGGAGGAAGAAAAGTAGGAAAGAAGAAAGGAAGAAAGGGAGGTGGGAAAGAATAAAAGAAGGAAAGAAGAAAGAAAGGAAGGATAGAAAGAAGGAAAGAAGAAAGAAAGGAAGGATAGAAAGAAGGAAAGAAGAAGAACGAGTTGGGAAAGAAGAAAAGAAGGAAAGAAGGAGGGAGGGCGGAAAAGAAGGAAAGAAGGAAGGAAGGAAAGGAGGAAGAAAAGCAGGAAAGAAGAAAGGAAGAAAGGGAGGTGGGAAGGAAAGAAGGAAGGAAGGAAAGGAGGAAGGAAAGAAGGAAGGAAGAAAGGGAGGTGGGAAGGAAAGAAGGAAGGAAGGAAAGAAGGAAAGAAGAAGAAAGGGAGGTGGGAAGGAAGAAAAGAAGGAAAGAAGGAAGGAAGGAAAGGAGGAAGGAAAGAAGGAAGGAAGAAAGGGAGGTGGGAAGGAAAGAAGGAAGGAAGGAAAGAAGGAAAGAAGAAGAAAGGGAGGTGGGAAGGAAGAAAAGAAGGAAAGAAGGAAGGAAGGAAAGGAGGAAGGAAAGAAGGAAGGAAGGAGGGAGGGAGGAAAAGAAGGAAAGAAGGAAGAAAGGAAGGAGGGAAGGAAAGAAGAAAATAAACAAGCATTTATTAAATGCCTACTATGTACCAGGCACTGGGCTATAAGCACTTTACAAATATTATCTAATTTGATCCTTGCAATATCCCCTGGGAAGTAGGTGGCTATTATTACCCCCATTTTACAGTTGAGAAAACTGAGACAAATAGAGATTAAGGGTCTTGTCCAAGGTCACCCAGCTCATAAGTATCAGTGGCTGGATTTGAACTTAAGCCATTTCTGAGAATGTCCTACCTCGAGACTGGGTGACTAGCCATTGACGATGTCCCCTTAGGTATGGGTTGGACTGGATGCTGTCCGAGACCCCTTCTTTAACCTTCACAGGCACTCCCTCTGCCTCATTTCGGCTTAGGCTATAAAGTCAGGTAAGCTGTACCCCTTGGGTGCCTATCATTGGAATCCCTGCCTCGTGCTCTGAGACGAGAATTTCTGAGCTGAATTCAAAGCCGTCCGGTCTTTAAAACAAAACAAAAATAAAAAACCAACCCCCCAAAAGAGCAAATCTTGACATTCTTGAATGCAGGCATATCATTTGCTTCCAGAGCAGTTCAGAGCACCATCATCACAGAACTTTAATAAACTTTCCCTGAAATTACCCTGTTCTGTGGAGAAGGAGGAGGAGGAGGCGTTGATGGGAGAAAATTTCGAAGCTTCAACCTCAATGACTTCCTCGTTCCTTCAACTGTTTTGGGGGAGGGCTGTGGGGGGAATTTCATATCTGCAGATTGTGACGAGGCGGCTATTTTTAAGATCCCCCTTTTTTTTGCACTCAGAGTGCGTGAATATCAAAACCGCCATGAAAAAAAGATCAGAAATTTCTAAAATTAATACAAACAGGAACAGTGCGAGGCCCAGGCCCCCACTTAAAGTCAGGATGATGTGGGATTAGCACCCAGCACCCCAAAGCTTTTCAGAGGTGGCATGGATAAGGTCAGGGATGAAGAAGATGTTTATTGGGTGCCTGGTGTGGTGGACAAAACACTGATCTGGTATTTAAGTCCTGTCCTGTCCTGTCTCTTCGGCTGACTTATTGGGGAATGATGGGTAAGAGAATTCTCCTTCTGGACTTCGGCTTTTTTATCTGTCAAAGGAGGGGACCTATAAGGTCTCTTTGAGATCTCTAAGGTCTGGCATTCTGTGTTCTAAGGTCTCTCCCAGCGTAGAGATGACATGTTCTGACATTTCTGACATCCTATGCTTTTAGAGCTCTGGCACTCCATGTTGCATTTTCAAAGGATCAGTCTTGGGTGGGCCATTGACCCCTTACTCTGGAGTCAGAGGACCCAAGTTCAAATTCCAGTGCTGTCTCTTACTCTCTGTGTGACTTTAAGTAAGTCATTTAATCTCTGTGGGTCTTAGTTTTCTCGTCTCTAAAAAAAGGGGGTTGACAGGTCTGGAGATGGAAAGTTCTGAGTTCAAATTTGACCTCAGAGTCTTCCTAGCTGTGTGACCCTGGGCAAGTCACTTAACCCCCATTGCTTAACCCTTACTGATCTTCTGCCCTGGAACCAATACACAGTATTGATTCCAAGATGGAAAGGGTTTTAAAAAAAAGTAAAACCAAGGCTAAATGACCTTTGAGATTCCTTCTAGCTCTACATTTTGATATTATGACATAACATAATCTATATTTTAATAGGAATGGTTGGGAAAACCCCATCCTTCAAATTTACTTAATTAGGACACTTCCTTTGGTTCTGAGTATCAGCCTGGCTATTTCTGGTCAGCAGGTCCCTCAAAAAAGGGCATGTATAACCAAAGACTATCCATCAATCTATTGGGTCTATTCTCTGGGGGCTGTGTTGCAGGTGAAAGGAGAAAGAGTAGAAAGGCACTGATATTCAGTAGAATTTAAGAGGAGTGATTCTCTCCCTAACTCTCCCTTCCCTCTCTTTCTCCCTCCCTCCTTTCTTCCTTCCCTTTCCTCTTTTCTTCACTGTTCTTCCCTCTTTTCTTCTCTCTTTTCTTCCTTCTCTCTCTCTCCTTCTTTCCTTCCTTTCATCCCTCTTTTCTTCCTTCTCTCTCTCTTTCTTTCCCTACTTTCTTCTTTCCCTCTCTCCCTTTCTTTCCCGCCATCCTTCCCTCTTTTCTTCCCTTCCTCTCTCTTTTTCTTCACTCTGTCCTCTCTTTTCTTCCTTCTCTCTCTCCCTCTTTCCTTCCTTCCATCCTTCCTTCCTTCTCTCTTTCCCTCTTTCCTTCCCTCCATTCTTCTTTCCTTCCTTCTTTCTTTCCCTCCTTCCTTCTCTCCCTTCCTCCATTTTCTCTCCTTCTGTCTCTACCTCTTTCTCTCATCACTAGGAACTGAGGTAGCTTCTCCCCAAGGTTTTTTCCTCCTCCTCTCCCCCCCAGCAGCAATAGTGACTTTGAGTCCAAAGCAGTGAGAATCTGTCCACCTTGTCTAGGTGAGTCTAGTACTGGACCATAAGCACTTAGCTGCTTCCTCTGCTTTATATTGCTTTCTCTGAACATAGGTGATGCAATGGCAATCTTGAAGATGGAGGTTTCCAGGGTTGGCTGCAACCTCACAAGCTCCAGAGGACCAGATTTATTCAGCTATCCAGGGGCTATCTTTGGGAGAGCTTCCTGAGTCTTTTTTAGACTCTTTCTTAGAGGAGAGGACCCACTGACATGAGGATGAATCACACATGATTGCTTGGACAGAAGATAAAATCTGGAGTGAATTACTCAGATAATACTGATCAGAGACGAGTGTGAAATGCCTATTTAGAAATCCCTGAAACTTTCAGTTTTTGAGTCAGAGGACCTGAGTTCAAATCTTATTCTGATATTCTTGTACGACCTTGGTCAAGTCACTTCTTGGACAAGAATCCCAATAGCATTCAGTGTTCTCATCTGCAAATGAGAGAATAGAATTAGATGGTCTCAGAAAGAACTTCTAACTCAGTATATACATTTATATATGCATATTGTGGAAAGGAAAACTGAATCAAGCTTTTGCATTTCTGCCCACTGAGATGGAGCAGACATCGGTTGAAATGTGATGGGAGGGGGAATGACAGTTGGAGTGAGAGAAGTGGATTGTGGGAGAAACTGATAACTGAAGGGTTATTGCCCTTCAGTTATTATTTTTTTTGTTATTTTTCAGTTATTGAAATCTTAAAGCCTACAGGAATGCAGCGAGTGCCATGATTTATAACATACAAATGATTATGCTGTGCATGTCATTTCATGTACTCCAAGACCAGCCCTGTGAGCTAGGTAGGGCGTGAGCCATTGCCTTAAATTGGCAGAAGAGTAAACTGAGGCAGAGAGGGAACAAATGTTTTGCTTAAAATCTTGTAGAAAGTGTCCATGACGGTTCCCACACTAGAACTTGGCTCTCCCAATTCCACTCCAAGGATCTCTCTGATGCCTCTCAATAGCTGTTGACTTCTAGTTTTACCTGAGTGGCCTAATAAAGGCTGTGGCAGCAGAGACCCATGGTGGGGTTCTTGTATTGAGGTCCATCCAGCAGCCCCTCTGAGGACCCAGGGTTATTTCTGTCTAGATGTGATGACCCCGTCAGATAAAGGAGATGAGAAACACTATGTATTCGAACCCATGTATGCAGGCATCACACACAGTGCTCTGCCATAGTGCCATGGTTCATTTATTATATAGGTTTTCAGGTACATGCTTCTTTGACACACAATCAATTCTCTATGTATATGACATTCTACATTTTGATTGGATATTATAAAATCACCTAAACAACACTCTTGTGATGTTACTATAACAACTAGATGTTAGTAATCATAGCCAGTCCATTAGTGGGGGAAGTTGGGGAGAGAAGTCACAGAAAAAGGGCTGGTAGGGGGCACCTCCTTTTCAGGGGGCTGCTTTGCAGTTCCCGATTTCCCACCGTGACCATGTCAGCTGTTAGGGGTCTGTTGGCCCCCTGCATTCTTGGATCCATTGTGGACTCCTCAGATGAGCACAAACAAAAGAATTCTTCCAAATCTTGGTATCCTCATTCTATCAATAGGGAGTAATGGAATCGTCCATTTAGAGGCAGAAGGGAACTGGAGACATCGATGGGTTTGATTCTTGGTCATTGCCCTTTGTTCTTGAAGAGGACATAAAGATGTCATGATGTCAGGGTCAATGTGGACACACCGTGTCCAGCTGTGGCTGATGAGACCAGTGTGAGTGTGGAAGGCTCTATTGCAGATTGGGCGCGAATAGCCCATATGGACGTTCGATATGGAGCTGACGCTTCTGATCCACACATCTCATGTTTGATTTTCTTATTTTGCAGAAGAGGGAACTGAAGCTCACAGTTCTCCCTCACATATAATCCATCATTTCCCACCTCCTGTCCCTGGAATGGACATATCCTTCATTGTTACCTTGTGGTACCTCTTTCAGGTGTTACCTTCTACATGGAGACTTTCCTTGACCCCCCACCCCAGCTACTAAGGCCCCCTCTCACCAATTTTATTGTTGTTCAGTTGTGGCTGGCCCTTGAAAACCTATTTAGGGTTTTCTTGGCAAAGATTTGCCATTTCCTTTTCCCACACATTTTACAGATGAGGAAACTGAGGCAAATAGGGTTAAGTGCTTTGCCCAGAGTCACATTGCATATAAATGTCTGAAGTCAAATTTGAACTCAGGTCTTTAGGCCTCTGGTTGAGCTCTACTCACTGTCCCACCTAGCTGCCCAAACTCCTTTATATATAATCTGCATAGGATTCAATTGAATAATTCAATAATACATGTAGTTTCCAACCAGAGAAAGTAAATTATTTCATTTATTCCTTTGTTTAGTCAGTGCCCAGAATGAAGGTGCATTGCAGGTACCTAATAAATGCTTATTGACTGGCTAAATGACTTATCCAACCAAGGTCACACCAGTTTTAGATTTGAATCCAGGTCCTGTGACTCCAATTCCAAGCATTCTTTCTATTCTAATCCATCCATGACTTGTCTTGCAGCATTGTTGGATTTGGAGGCAGGAAGACACAGTAAACATTAAATCACTTGAGCAATAAAGTATATTTTAATTTAATTAAAATTTTTTAGTTTTATCTTTATCTTATTCCAATAACAAATTTACACATGTTTTCCAAAGTTACATGATTCATGTTGTTTCCCTCCCCTCTCCCCTCCCCACCTCCAGGAATTGATAAGCAATTCAATCGGGTTATACATGCATTATCACTTAAACCATATTAGGAAATTCATTTAAAAGTTAATTTAATTTTTTGACCAATGACACGTAATAACAAATTTCCACATAAGTTTTCTGAAGGTATATGATCCAAATTGTCTCCCTCTCTCCTTTCTCTCTCCCCTCCCAGAGCTGGCAAGCAATTCAGTCTGGGTTATACATATATCATCGTGCAAAACATATAGGAAATGCATTTATTAAGCACTTTCTGTGTACCAGGCACTGTGCTATGTTTCTTTAGAAATGTGAACTAATGTTATTGAAGGAATGGAGAATGGGGGAAGGGATCATGTGAAATGATGAGTAGAGGGCTAAGGAATGTTGGAGTTCTCCATAAATATCAGCTCTTGTTCCCACTAGCTGAGGGAAGAATTCCTGGAAGGTCAACTTGGTGTTTTTGCTGGGAAGGGTCATTAGATGGTAGAATTAAGATCTCAAAGGAACCTTAGTACTCAGCCTCTTCTGACACCTCCTTTTATATAACAAGAAACAAGCTCAGAAAGTTTCCTTGGATGATTTGTACAAGTTCACAATAGTAGGAAGTAGCAGACCCAGGGGGTTCTCCTATGCTGGAGGCTGTGCCCCTTGGGCTACCCCCATGCAGTTTGTGCTAAGGTCAAGGATGGTTGGCAGCAGAAGAGGGCACAGGCCAGGCTTAGGAACACAAATGAGACTGGAAGGGCTCTTGGGGAGAGCAGGAGGGAGAATGGGGATGGGACAAAAGCATCATTGAGTCTACTTATTCTTGGTGCCTTGCCTACGCTCATACTTTTTCCATGAGGAAGAATAACAAACAGCTTTTGAGAGAATGGTCCAAAAGATCATCAATGCATTTTTGTTGACTTCCCTACTGGACCTCCAAATGTTAATGCATGAACGTTTGTAACAGGAAGTGTTAAAATGAGGATGAAGTCAGAGTATTTTAGACTGAGAAGTCTTCAAAACTGTCACTGAAAGCCCAGTCATGACCTGGGACCAGGACTCAGGTCCTTCAATCAGCCATGATCCAAGTGGGTGGGTTTTCCTGGGAGAAGCTCTGATTCTATTCCTTCATTCATTTATTTGTTTGTTTGAAAAACATTTACCTTCCACCTTAGAATCAATATTGTGCATTGGTTCCAAGGCAGAAGAGTGGTAAGGGCTAGGCAATGGGGGTGAAGTGACTTGCCCAGGGTCACACAGCTAGGAAGTATCTTGATACAGATTTGACTCCAGGACCTCCCATCTCTGGGCCCGACTCAATCCACTGAGCTATCTAGCTGCCCCCCCCCCCCCGATTATATTTAGAGTGGAAGTCTAGGTCTAAAAATGAAGTCTCCTTTATGATCGGTGCCATAATGTCCCTTCTTGAGGCATGCCACTTCTAGATGATTGTTGGAGTTAGCTTGGTGACACATCAGATAGAGTCCTGGGTCTGGAGCCAGGAAATCCCGAGTTCAAATCTAGCCTCAGACATTAGATGTGTGACCCTGGCCAAGTCATTTAACTTCTATCTGCCTCAGTTTCTTCAACTGAAAAAGAGGGATAATAAGAGGAGTTGGGAGGGTCAAAGGATATAATATTTGTCAAGCACTCATCACTTGTTCTTATTTTCCTTCCTACTTGGACGGTCCATGATTCGATGTGACATTATTACCCATGTGGGTTTTCTGGCCTCATCGTCTCCTGCTTTTGTCGCTGAGGGGCTGTGTAGGGAATTCTCAGGTGCCACCTTACTAGGGTACCTCCCTCCACTTTGGGACTGTGGCCGAAGGCACCCCCTCTCTGCTTTTATTCTCCTCTGCTCCCGTAGCCCCAAAGAGGGTCTTCCGATGCCCCTCTTTGGTGGATCAAACTTCCACTTTTGGCATTTAGATTCAACTTCCTCTTTTCTCGCATTGTCTCTCCTCCCCCATCCCTCTCCTCTGTTTTTGTCAGAAGAAGAAAATGGAAAAAGGTTTTCTTTAGACTTGAGTTAGAACAGTGTTTGTGGGAGGCTCATTAATTCTGAGCTCCTGTATAACCATGGCTAAAAATACATTGTTCCTCAGCCGGATGCTTTCCTGTGCAAAGAAAAGATGGCAGCCATGTGGAGCTCCTTATATGGAGATGTGTGGTCTGGGAGGCACTGGGCTGGGCTGAGCCAAGGTGAGGTCTCAAGGCCCAGGCAAGGGAGGGCCAACCCTACTGGTGATTTGATGCAACAGGGCCTCCCGCACATGCCCACACGCAGGAGATCTCATCGAATGTTCTAAACTGTGAAACGAGGAGGCTGGGACTAGGGGTGTTTTTGAGTCTCTGCCAGCTTTCACAGTCTATGATCTATGTTCAAAGGGCCCTTGGCATTCTGATGTTCCAAGTTTGGCTATTCTTTGTCCTGTGTTGTGGACACCTGCTCTAAGGTCCTGCTCATCTCTGAAATGTTCAGTTCTAATGTCTCCCCAGCTCTGAGATTTTCTATTCTAAGACTCTCCCTAGCTCTGACACCCCCTATTCTAAGTCCTCTCCCAGCCCTGACATCCCCTGTTTCTAAGCCCCTTCCCAGCCCTGACACCCCCTGTTTCTAAGCCCCTTCCCAGCCCTGACACCCCTGTTCTAAGCCCTCTCCCAGCCCTGACATCCCCTGTTTCTAAGCCCCTTCCCAGCCCTGACACCCCCTGTTTCTAAGCCCCTTCCCAGCCCTGACACCCCTGTTCTAAGCCCTCTCCCAGCCCTGACATCCCCTGTTTCTAAGCCCCTTCCCAGCCCTGACACCCCCTGTTTCTAAGCCCCTTCCCAGCCCTGACACCCCTGTTCTAAGCCCTCTCCCAGCCCTGTCATTCCCTGTTCTAAGGCCCCTGCTAGCTTTGACATTCTCTCTCTAAGGAAGGCCCTTCCCAGCCCTGAAATTCCCTGTTCTAAGGATCCTTTGGGCTCTAACATTCTCTGATGCACAAGATCTTAGATTTAAATCTAGAAGGGACAGTGGAATTTGTCTAATCCCATCCCTTAATTTTACAGATACAGACACTGAATTTCATAGAGATCAAGTCATTTGCCCAGCATCACTGTTCCCCCTTATTTAATGGGCTCTTTGTTTTTGAATTTGTTTTTCTAGCGGGGTTTGCTGCCACCTCATCCTCTTCTCCCTCTGACCTTCCTCCTGTCCTTTTCCCTCACCCACCAGGCATGACTGGATCAGAGATCCAGGCCCATTGTCCAGATTGTCTCCCCTTCTTGAGGAGGGAGGCCGCCAAATCCCACCATCTCGTTTCTATGGAGAAGTCCTGGCTCGAGTTCCCATCCTGGCGGTCGAACCATCCGTCTGTAATTGGCAGCGTGTGGGCCAAGATCGATAGGACCTCTTAGTAAACTGGTGATAGGAAACATAATTAACAGTGTTTGGAATTTAGTTAATTGCATTGGCTAAGGAGTGTAAACAACCTAATTTGTGACTTTACTTTTGGGTTTGTTTTGGGCTTAATTGATCGTATTAAGGCTGTACCCAGGACAGGAATAATTTATAGGTGTAACAGAATTAAGGGCGATCCAAAGGGCAAGTTTACGCTCAGTAGACAGTCACTGTCACCCTTGAAAGGGATCTCAAACTTGGCAAACCTTTAGATGGCATGGTCAAGGCCAAATGCAGGGGATGGGCACATAGGAAAATCCAAGCAAAGGGTTGTTCTGCTCCCATTCATCAGTGGCCAGAGCTTCTCGGAGGACACCTCCTCCCACCCTGTAGCATATCCCTCTCCCTTCATCCCTTCCCTCATTCTCCTTCCCACCCTCAATCTAATTGCTTTCCTTCCTTCCTTCCTTCCTTCCTTCCTTCCTTCCTTCCTTCCTTCCTTCCTTCCTTCCTTCCTTCCTTCCTTCCTTCCTTCCTCCCTGCCTCCCTCCCTCCCTCCCTCCCTCCCTCCCTTCCTTCCTTCCTTCCTTCCTTCCTTCCTTCCTTCCTTCCTTCCTTCCTTCCTTCCTTCCTTCCTTCCTTCCTTCCTTCCTTCCTTCCTTCCTTCCTTCCTTCCTTCCTTCCTTCCTTCCTTCTTCTCTCTCTCTCTCCTTCCTTTCTTCCCTCCCCCCCTTCTTCCCTTCCTTCTTTCTCTTCCTTTTCTTCCCTTCCCTTCTGTCTTAGAATCAATACCAAGTATTGGTTCCAAGGAAAAGAATGGTAAGGGTGGCAATTGGGGTTAAGCAACTTGCTTAGGATCACACAGCTAGGAAGTATCAGAAGTCAAATTAGGCCTGTCACTCTATCCACTGAGCCACTTAGCTATCCCCTGATCTCTCCTTTCTCTGTTTCCTGTGGCATGTATTAAGATCATAGATTTAGAATAGAAATAGATCTCTCGGTTCACCTAGACAAACATTCTCATTTTATAGATGAGGAAACTGAGGCCTAGAGAAAGGAAGAGGCTTGCCCAATGTCACATAACTAGCAAATGATAGATCTAGGTCCTTTACGTCTCAATCCTCACCTGCTTGAGTCTACCCGCTATGGAGGATTGAGAAGAGGACTGCCTGGGGAATCAGCATTGATCTGGGTTTGAATCCTGCTTTTGACATTTTTTCGCAGCATGATCTTGAGTGAATCCTTTCAATTCTCTGATCCATCTACAAAATGATTGCATCATGTATTCCCCTTGGCTGTTGGGACAAACGAGCTCATTACTGATTAATCAATCATTCCAGGAGCATTTATTTGGTGCCTACTGTATACAGAGTAGTAGAGGGACGAAGACTTAGGTTTAAGACCACAGAATGAAGAGATTTCTGGAGCTTTTGATCCAAATTAAAAATACATTGAGCATGTGAAAAGACTTAGCATTTTAGTGCAGTGTCTGCTACGTGGTCATTGCTGACTGATTTGTTGACTTTTAAGGTTCCGGAAAGCTTAAAATGGAATGACTCTGAAGGAGTATAGAAATGGAAACCGGTCTTTCCCTCTACCTCTCTCTTCTTTTCTCTCTTCTCCCCCCAGCCTCTCCTCCTTTCCCTTCTCCTCCCAGCCCCCATCCTCTCTCTTTATTCAGGTCCCATCTGCTCGTCTGCTTTGGATGGGGAAACCCACTGGGAAGGGACAGTGTCCAATCGTTGCTTGCAGCCAGCCCCATCCATGTGGCAGGCACCCAGGATGGGTTCCCAGGGGGTAGGGAATGGAGGGGAGCGAGGCTGGGGACCATCTTAATTTCTCTGGGCTCCTCCGTGGGCACTTTTCTCAGATGGTTGGGAGCTGGAGACAAAGCTTAAAAACAGCCATTGAAAGTCACCATCTTTTCACTTGGAAGGGATTTTCCCACAATGCTTCTAGTAAAGTCAGGAATGTAGGCGTCCCGACAGGAGGAGATATTTTCCTGCATGATTTTCACGGGAGCTGAAATTGCCGTTAGTCACTCAGTGTTTACTCCGTGCCCGGTCCTGTGCTAACCTCGGGGCCATCTTTCTACTCTGAATGTCCTTTTCTTCCTAAGTAAAATGGAGATGAGAGTCGAGAGACCCTGGATTTAGAACTGAGTGTCCCAAAGGGATAAAAGAAAAAGGAAAAGGATGCCGACAATGGACAAAAATATGTATAGCAGCCCGAACTGGAAACTGAGATCCATCCATGGGGAATGACCAAACAGGTCATGGAATGACTGTCACGGAAGACTATTGTGCCATAAGAAATGATGAGCAGGATGATTTCTGACAAACCCGGAAAGACTTGCATGAACTGATGCAGAGTGCATTGAGCAGAACCAGGAGAACGGAGAATGCAATAGCAGCAATAATGTATGATCAGCCAGGAATGACTTCACTCTCCTCAGCAATGTGGTGATCCAGGACAACCTGGGGGGCCTCAGGAGGAAGATGGACCAGCCTGGGCTGAATGCAGATTGAAGTGCGCCTTTTTTCAAGTGGCTCCCTTCATAGGCATTTTCTTGTATGTGGGACGGGTGTCTTCCTTCGTAACATGATGGATATGGAAACCTGTAGGGCATGATAGCACGGGAAGTGGGGGGGGGAGGGGAAGACAGGGAGGGAAGGAGGGAATTTGAATTGTGAATAGCCAGAAAACAAATGTTCAAAATTGTTTCTAGGTGCAATTGGAAAAAAAACAAAACACAACACAATGAACCAGTCTTGAGGGGCAGAGAGGTGACTGGGTAAGGGGGGGTGGGAGGGATGAGAGCCAGGTCTGAATCTGAAGGATCTGAGTTCAAATCTGCCCTCAGATACTTCCTAGCTGGGTGACCCTGGGCAAGTCACTGAAGTCCTCATTGCCAAGCCTTGGCAGCTCTCATGCCTTGGAACCAATGCACAGTGTTGAAGGCAGGTGAGGGTTAAAATCTGCCTCTGACTGTCCCCCAGATGAGTGACAGAGAAGGATGGAGGGATGGGGGGGGGGCAGTGGCAGCTCCGCAGCCCCTCCCCCACGCCCTGACTGGGGCGGAGGGAGGGGGTGGGGCAGGAGTCATCCATTCCCGGGGGGCAGTCAGGACCTCTCCCTCTCCCTCTCCCTCTCCCTCTCCCTCTTCCTGCCCAGGAGGGGAAGGTGGACCCACAATGCCAGGCGGGCGGGCGGGCGGGGGCGGCAGGATAAATGATGCTCAGACACAAGGCCTTCAAGCTCGCATGGCCGCATCGATCTCAGCCCCAGGGCCCGGCGCATCTATTGATCAGGGCCTCGCTCTGCTCCTGACAGGGCGGCCCAAGGAGCCTGGTCCCCTCCCTCCCAGGCCGCCCCCACCCCGCCCTCCGAAAAGCCCCAGATGGGCGGGCAGCCGGGCAGCGTGGCGTGGGGGGGCTCCGGAGCAGCTGCTGCCCCCCCCAGCCCTTTCCCTCCTCCCTCCCCCTTCCCTTTCCCCTCATTTTCCTCCTTCCTCCCCACTTCATCTTCCCCCTCCTTTTCCTGCCCTGGCCAGCTTGGCTGGACCTCGATCAAGTTCTCTCTCTCTGTGTGGGAATAGGAATACATGCACACGCACCCATTCATACACGCACACATGCACATGTATGTGAACACATGCACATGCATGCAACACACCGATAAGCAAATGTAGACCCGCATGTGTGCACTGTGTACATGCATGCAGATGCATGCACGGTGTATGTGCATGTGGCCACATACATGCACAGGGCACACAATGCACACACACAACATGCATGTACACATGCACACAGGTAGATATATAGGTGCAAGTGTATGCATGCACATTGTATGTGTGCATTGTGTGTATGCAGGTACCCACACCCAGCCCCCATACTATGTGTAGCAAAGCTTCTTCTGATTGGCCTTTCTGGGTTCTAAGGTCCTTTCTAGCTCTGGGTTCCTCTTTTCTCTCTTCTCAGCCTCTCCAGCTCTGACATGCCCTGTTCTAAGGCCCTCCTGGCCCTGCCACATTATCTAGTCTAGGATCCCTGCCGGGGCATCCCTCTGGGTTCTCCGGCTGCTCCCAGCTCCGAAGTTCCGTCTCCAGTGGTGGGCTCTCGCTATGTCTAAGGTCTCTCCCGCTGCGTCCTGCATCCCGCGGGTCCTCCCCGCTCGGACATTCCAGAGCGCTACCGTGACGGGGCAGACACCTGTGGGGGGTGTGCTTGACTCGGTGGACCACACCGGTCCCCCCCCCAAGCCACCCAGCCTCACCCATCAGACCCTTCTTCACCTCCCGGCGGGGAAAGCCAATGGCAGCAATTTGTCCTCTGGGAGAGGACGGAGAGTGGGAGGCTCTCATCTTCTCGCTGAGCCGAGAGCAAAGTGAGTCTGGAGGAAGGGCTTGGTCCAGGCCGGTAGAGCCTTCTGCGGGGGCCCCAAAGCCAGAGAGGCTTGTGGGGATGGGGGAGAGGCTTCCTGCTGCTGCTCCGGGTCCTCTCAGCGCTGGCATCCCCATCCTCCCTTACGAGGACTCCGCCATCCATCTAGTTCGCGAAACCTTTCTTCGCAGGGCAGCGGATGCCATCTTTCCGTCTCCATATCCCCAAACTACCTTCTCCAGCTCTAGGCGTCTCCACCAATGGAATATTCTTTTCTGGGGGTGGCGGGGGGGCCCCCTGGGGCAGACGGGATGGATTCTGGGAAGGCAGATGGTGGAAGCTGGTAGCCTCATGGAAGGGACTCTGAGCAAGCTGTGATTCTGTCCCTTCTGTGCATCCTTCCAGAAGGTCTTCAAGCCTGCATGCACGCTTGGGGAGCAGAATAGGGAAGATGGGGTGCGAGGGAGAAGGAGGAGGAGGAGAGCTTCCGGTAGCTGCCTCTCGGCCATCTGATCGGTCAGTCGACAAACAGACTTTGGGCTGACACTCTTGGCCTGGTTCTACTCTGAGCCCTGGTTTAGGTGCAAGGACTGGACTTCTGCCCTCGAGGAGCTTGTAGTTGAGTGGGAGGAAATAGCCCAGACAGTCCTGATTCTGTGACTCCTCTGCTTAAGACCTTCCAGGACTCTTGGCTCCAAAGGAAGCCCATGACCCCTCCGTTTGGCCATTGGGAGGCCCTTAGACTGGAAGCTCCTTGAGGGCAGGGACTGTTTTTGTTTTGATTTGTATTTGTAGCCCCAGTGGTTAACGCAGTGCCTGACACATAGTAGGCGTTTAATAAATGTTTATTCATTGACTGATTCTATAATCAGTTCCAACTTGCTGCCAGAGTGGTCATCGATGGGCAAGTCAAATGGTTAGATGGCCCAGGTCCCATTTTATTCACCTGTAAAACCCATTTCCTTTATTTTTAAATGTTAAACTTTAAAAAAGCCCTCACTTTCCATCTTAGAATCAATTCACTGTATTGGTTCCAAGGCAGAAGAGTGGTAAGGACTAGGCAATGGGGGTCAAGTGACTTGCCCAGGGTCACCCAGCTAGGAAGTGTCTGAGGTCAAATTGGAACCCAGGACCTCCCATCTCTGGGCCTGGCTCTCAGTGTACTGAGTTACCCAGCTGTCCCCTAAAACCCATTTCCTAATGTTACATAGATCTGGAATGGGATGGGATCTGAGATGTGATTGAGATGGGGATTCTTTACCATTTGGGGGTCATGTCTGGTGAATCCATAATAATGGCTAACATTGATGTAGTGCTTATGATGGGCTAGACGTTGGGCTAAGCCCTTTATGACCTCACAATGACCCTCGGAGGTAGGAATTATTATTATCCCCATTTTACAGATGAGTAAACTGAGCCAATCAGAAATGAAGACTTGCCCAGGGTCACACAGCTAAATTTTATTTTTAGGTGGATTGTGAGAGGAGCCTTCTGGGACTCTGCCTCTAATCCAAGGCTGACCTTAATGGTGGAATTTCAGGCACTTTGGTGGTCTGGTTCAGATAGAGGCATTCTGGTGCCTCTCACTGCATTCCATGTAGGCGGGCCCCTAGTTCGCCCATGCTTAGGGCAGCATCCTGGTCTGATCTGAAGTCAGGTCTTCCTGATTCCAGGCCTTGTGCTCTACCCACTGAGGCAACTGGTTGCCTAGATGGACTCCCTCCTTAGAATAATATCAGTTGTTTAACTACATAATGTATTAAAAAAAAATAAAAGGAGAGGAAGTTTGTATACCCTGAAAGGCACATACCATAGGTCCAAGCTTCCCTCGACAGGGTATAAAACTTCCCTCTTTTATCTTTTTTTAAGACAATAATCAAAGGAAACACTAAATTTCAGTAGGAGATTAGTGGAAATAAAGATTTTTTTTCTGGCCCAATTTCAAGGATCTGAAATCTACGTATAGAGTCCTTGGAATAACGGGGTACTAAGAACCTCCAATGTAACTCTCCCATTTTACAGAGGAGAAAACTAAGGCCAGGGGCAGCTAGGTACACAGTGGACAAAGAGCCAGGCTTGGAGATGGCTTCAAATCGGACCTCAGACGACCCTTCCTAGCTATGTGACCCTGGGCAAGTCTCTTAACCCTGAGTGCCTAGCCCCTGCCACTCTTCCATCTTAGAGTTAATACTAAGACAGAAAGTAAGGATTTTTAAAAGAAAAAGAAAAGAAAACAGAGGCCCATAGGACAGATGTAAATTGTCCATAGCCACGGAGCAGCTGCTGCTCCCTCACCTTGACATTCCATGCTCAAAGGGCCCATGACCCCTGATTTTCTGCATTCCTTGACTCCTCTTGGCGCCAGTGCTCTGTGCTCTGAGGTGCCTCCCCCAGTTCTGACACTCCATGGCCCTGTTCTTCAAGATCTGGCTCCTCGCAGGTCCCAGACCTCAGGGCTGCTTCTTTCCCGGGGCCTGGAGGTGTTGCCCACTCTCCTTTTCTGTCTCCTCTTCCACTGATGCTGAGCCTTGTTCATAGAACGGAGCAAAATCTACACTGAACCTTAACAGGATTGAGTAATTCTCAAGTCCCAGGTACTGGCGGTGGGAGCTCAGCCTCTAAATTGAGTCCATCAGTTTTGGTTTCCTGACAATTCTGAGAGTTTGTGTTGGGGGTGAGAGCAGGTGGATGGACGATGGTTTTGTTGGGTAGCGTTGAGCACCCACTGGCTCCTGTTTCTTCTCCCTCCCACCCATTCCCTTTAATTACCTGCCATTAATGGAGGCCAGTCTTGGTCCCGAGGCCTTGGATCTGACATTCTATGTTGCATTTTTGAAGGCTATCCTAGAGTGTGCTACTCACCCCTGACACTGGAGCTAGAGGACCAGGGTTCAAATCCCATCTCAGTCACTTACTACCTCTTTAGGACGCAGTTTCCTTCATCAGTCAATCAAATAAGGAGGGTGGGCTGAATGGGTTTGAATCCTATCTCTGTTACCTGTGTAGCCTTCGACTAGTTATCTTTCCCTGTGGGCCTCAGTTTCCTCATTCATGAAATGAAGGAATAAGATGTGATGACCTTTGAGACCCTACTGACATTCTGATGCCATGTTTTCTTGACCTAATGCTCTATGATGGTCCCTTCCAGCCCTAGATTTATGACATGGTAATGATGAATCTCTCTTCTAACTTTGCGATTTTCTGGTCTAAGATCTCTTTCATTCTCTGGTTCCTGCTCTAAAGTTCTTTTGAACCTTAAAAATCTCTAGTCCAAGATGACTTTAAGCTCAAAGGAGAGGGCTCCAGATTTGCAATTCTTTGGAGCTGGAGAATCTGGGTTTGGATCCTATTTCTGTCAGCTGTGTAACCTCTGTCTAGTTATCTTTCCCTGTGGGCCTCAGTTTCCTCATTGGTGAAATGCAGGAATTAGATGAGATGACCTTTAAGTCCCTACTGACATTCTGGCGCCATGTTTTCTTGACCTAATACCAAGATGGTTCATCATCCTCTTTCCCCCATCAAAACTTCCTCCTTCCTACCCCGTCTTTCAGAGTTGTCTCGCTCTCAGAAATCGTTATTTACTCCTCCATTCTGATGTGTCCAGGTGGCACCTCTCTTAGGTGACTTTTCTGGGGACGCTGCCTTCAATCCAAGACTGAGCTTAGTGGTGGGCTTTGGGGCGCCTTGGTGATCTGGTTCAGGCAGAGGCATGCTGGTGTCTCTCACTGCCCACCATGTTTAGGGAGATGCACTGGCCCAGTTATTGCCCCTGAGACTCACAGAGAGCTGGGCACCCAGTTGGCTATCAGTGAGGAATTCGGGGACCAATGAATTGTAGAGGGGGAAGAGGAGAGGGAAGGTGGCCCAGAGGCCCTGGGTGGAGAGACCCCTGGGTAAAGGCTATGGAAGGGGAATTTGATAGTCAGCACTTAGGGCTTAATAGGTCTTTTCTCTGCAGTATTAATTTTATGGAGTTTGCAGTCCTAGCCCAGCTCTTCTCACCCTGCGAGTCTTGGCCGCTGCTTTCCTTACTGTCTCAGCATCCTGTTTCCTCTTTGCTGGGCTCTGGGAGGGAGATGGGCTTTGGGGCAGAGGGAGGCACAGGGGGCCGAGGTGAGGAGAGACCCAGGCTCGAGTTCAATTCTGGAGGAGATTGGATGGCCATCGAAATCTTAGGGGCAGTGTTTTGAGGTCTGCCAAAATGGGTTGGGAAGAGGCAGGTTTGGTGAAGAGATAGTTGGGGGTCAGGGGGTAGGTGTAGACGGAGTCTCCTCACCTGGGTTAGGGCAGGGCTATTGTAGATGGTCTTGAGACATCACGGGAATTCTAAGGATTCGTTTCAAAACCAAAACGAATGAGATCTGCTCCCAACCATTGGCAGCTTGTGATCCAGCATAGGAGTTATGAATCATGGAGAGGATGGTTAGATGACTCAGTGGATTGAGAGCACCAAGCCTGTAGATGGGAAGTCCTGGGTTCAAATCTGACCTCAGACACTTCCAAGCTGGATGACCCTGGGCAAGTCACTCAACTTCCTAGCCCTTATTGCTCTTTTGCCTTGGAACCAATAGGCAGTATTGATTCTAAGATGGAAGGAGGTTAGGGTTTAAGGGGAAAAAATAGAGAATCATGGATCATTGGAGGCAGACTCCCCCCCGCCCAACAGCTAGCATTTCTACAGAATGTTAATATATATTATCTCACTTTATTCATAGATAAATCCTGTTAGGTAAGTGTTATCCCATAGTACAGATGGGGAAACTGAGTCTGAGATAGGTTAAATAACTTGCCCAGGGTTGGAGAGCCAGAATGGTCATCAGGATCTCAGGGTAGGAGGGGACCTCGAAGGCCATATTCTCCAATTCAGATGCTAAATCCTCTCTACAATATCTGTGACAAGTGGCTATTTGCTCCAAGTAGTGAGTGCCCTAATAAGGGAGACCCTTCTCTTTCCAGCCCATTGCCCTTTTTGGAGAGCTCTCATCAATAGGAAGCTTTTCCTGACATCCAGCTTAGACTTCTCCTCTATTTCTGTTCCCACTCCTACTCTCAGAGGCCAATCAGAATAGGGAAAGATGCTTCTGAGAAGTACTGGGTTCAAATCCTCCTGGGGAGGGGTCTTGGACTAGAAGGTGTCAGTCCTTAGACCGTATCATGAATAGTGCAGCATGAAGGAAATGTAGAAATTGTTTACGCCAAACCTTTCATTTTACAGTAGAGGAAACTGAGGCCAAGAGATTGTCCAAGCCCTACGTTGAGTTGATGGTAGAGTGGGACTCGTCTCTCACTTGGGCCAGGTTGTAGAGGATGCTGGCCTCTAGGACTGGGGTCCGGCTTTCGTTGACCAGCTGTTGGAGCCAGAAGGCGATGGCGCTCAATGGAAAGGCAGTTGGAAGGAAGAGAGGAGTTCATCTAAGCAGGTCAGTGGCGGGGTCACCACATTGGAATGGACTCTCTGCCCTGAGTTCTCCCTGGTTCCATTTCAGAATTCCTTGCCGGGCTGATAAATATAGATAGATAATAAGTTACTGAACCATATCAGAGGTTTATGAGCCAGACATGCAAGAATGGTTGAAAGTTAGAGAAAATGTATTTATTACAACACTTTTCATGGGCAAGTTATCATTTTGTCAAACTTTATTAGAGAAGGTAATTAATGCGCTATAAAAGGTGGTAGAGCATGGCCGGGGAAAGAGCGGGCCCTGTGCAAATTGGCAGCTCGTGGATTTATGGCCCCTCGGTTTCTCATTTATTCATCTGGAGAATGCGCACAGAGTACGTTATATATGAGCTTGGTGGAATAGGCCTCTCCCCTCCTCCTCCTCTTTCTCCTCCTTCTTTCCCCCTTCAGTCCCACCATCCAAGGGGCCAGGATGCTGCCTGCCCACCAACCCACTCAGGGAACCAGGAGTCAACTGCTTCATCAGAGTGGCAGAGAGAGTCAAGGCTTGGGCCATTGGCCGCCATCTTGGCCAACACAGCTGTCAATGTGGGGAAACTTGGGATGGCTTGTGAAGTGGGGAGAGGTCCCAGCCTTGGCTCAGTGCATCATGGGCTTTCGATGATGTGAGTTAGATCCTTGTTGTGACCCCGACATTGAGTGCCATGTGAACTGCCCCTCATTAGGGTCTCATTGCAAAAATGGTGGCTTGGGCCATATGGTCTTGAATCTTTTTAGTTTCTAAATTTTGTGTCTAGATTTTCTTTAAAGTCTCTTCATGGAATTATAGGTTGCACAAATGACTTTTTGGTGAGATCTTTGGTAATAAAAGAGGAGCCAGATTATTTCTTGTCGTGTTCACTAATCATTAGCATGTAATAAATCAGGAATTAAAATGGACTGGCCTGTGGTCTTCATTAAAGGTGATTTTTTTTACCAGTTAAAGATGAGAATTTTGTCAGTGGGTTTATCATCTTAAAGCTGAGACGAACAAGCTATTTTGTATAAAACCTTGAAAAAAGTATACTTTATAAAATCCGATGTAAGCAAGACAAGGGTTTGGGAAAACAATCTGTTAAAATAATGTACATACAGTTAAGAGATGTGTATCTTTCAGGCACTTTCCTGATTAAACTTGTAGTTCTATTGGGAAATGTTTTTAAACAGTACTAGAGAAATGCATTAAAGTATCACTTGCATCACTGAAGAAAAGTAGTAGTGATAATAGTGATAGGAATAGTAATAGTAGTGACAGCTAATAATAGCTGGATGGCTCTGGGAAAGGCACTTGAGTGCTCTCTGCCTCAGTTTACTCATCTGTAAAAAGGGGGATAAAAGGAGGTCCTGTCTCCCAAGGTTGTTGAGAGCATCAAGTGAAATAGTTTTGGTAAATGGTAAAATGCTACATGAATACCAGCTTTTATTATTTGCTCTTATTAGGATAGAGAAGGTCAGAATTAGGAGGGTCTTTAGAACATGAAATATGAGGGCTGAGAGGGGCCTGACAGTATAGGCCATCTGGTCTTGAAGCAACCTTACAATATGGAGCTGGAAATTTAATTAGAATTTTGAGATGGAAAAGGTCTCAGAACATAGACCATAGATAGAATGTCAGAACTTTGAGGAACTTTAGAATGGAAGATGTTAGAGCTGGGAGAGATATTGGAAAAGAAGACATTAGAACTGAGAGGAGTCTTAGAACAGGGAATATCAGAACTGGGAGGATCCTTAGAACAGGGAATGTCAGAGCTGGGGGAGCCAGAGAACTGGGAATGCCAGAGTTGGGAGCATCCTTAGAACAGGGAATGTCAGAGCTGGGGGAGCCAGAGAACTGGGAATATCAGAACTGGGAGGATCCTTAGGACATGGAATATCAGAGCTGGAGGTGTCTGAGAACTGGGAATATCAGAACTGGGAGGATCCTTCTTAGGACATGGAATGTCAGAGCTGGAGGAGCCTGAGAACTGGGAATATCAGAACTGGGAAGATCCTTAGAACATGGAATATCAGAACTGGGAGGATCCTTAGAACAGGGAATGTCAGAGCTGGGGGAGCCAGAGAACTGGGAATGCCAGAGTTGGGAGCATCCTTAGGACATGGAATGTCAGAGCTGGAGGTGTCTGAGAACTGGAAATATCAGAACTGGGAGGATCCTTCTTAGGACATGGAATGTCAGAGCTGGAGGTGTCTGAGAACTGGGAATATCAGAACTGGGAAGATCCTTAGAACATGGAATATCAGAACTGGGAGGATCCTTAGGACATGGAATGTCAGAGCTGGAGGAGCCTGAGAACTGGGAATATCAGAACTGGGAAGATCCTTAGAACATGGAATATCAGAACTGGGAGGATCCTTAGAACAGGGAATGTCAGAGCTGGGGGAGCCAGAGAACTGGGAATGCCAGAGTTGGGAGCATCCTTAGGACATGGAATGTCAGAGCTGGAGGTGTCAGAGAACTGGGAATATCAGAACTGGGAGGATCCTTCTTAGGACATGGAATGTCAGAGCTGGAGGTGTCTGAGAACTGGGAATATCAGAACTGGGAAGATCCTTAGAACATGGAATATCAGAACTGGGAGGATCCTTAGGACATGGAATGTCAGAGCTGGAGGAGCCTGAGAACTGGGAATATCAGAACTGGGAAGATCCTTAGAACATGGAATATCAGAACTGGGAGGATCCTTAGGACATGGAATGTCAGAGCTGGAGGAGACTTAGAGCAGAGGATGTCAAAGCTTGGAGGGACCTGAGCACAGAGCCCCCAGAACAGTAAACTCTTCTGTTTTGGAGCCCAGGGCTCAGATCATTTCTCTAAGTAGGCGAGAACTCTTCTTGAGCACCATAAATAGTTTATTTACTTGAGCCTTCTCATCGTAGGTCTCTGGGCACATGCCAAGAACTATTGTGTGACGTCCTCTGTGTGTTCAAAACCTGGATCTTCTCTGAATGACCTCGGGGCCAGCGCTGGGCTCCTCTGATCGAGATGCCAGCTTCCAGCTTCGCTGCCTGGGGAGAGGCAGTTAGGAGTGGGCAGGAATGGAACCTGGGAGGCTTCTTGGTTTCATATTTCACCTGAGCTGGTGCCTTGTGATTTCTGGGAGGCCGGCAGGCCGAGGAAGCCAAGCTCTTGGCTCCTGGTCAAGGCCTCATGATCCCAGGAACATGACCTGCATGGAATGAGGCCTGAGGTGTCCTACAGGGCCAGAGATGCTCGCTGGGGTCTGGCCACTCACTGGCTTTCAGTGAATCCTAATCCATCACAATAATAGTTCCTGTTCATTCTTATTTCAATTGGAGGGTTCTTCATTGCCTCCATCCACAGAGGTCCCACCATTGAAGTAGTTGGATTGGAGTCAGCACTGTTTTGGAGACCAAAGAGCTGGGTTTGATTCTCACTTTTGATACTACTTAAATGTCCACAAAGTCTCTCCGAACCTCAGTTGCTCCATCTCTAAAATGGGCAGGTCGTACTTTTTTCCCACTTGGTGATTCCCCTCCCAGCTCTGGTTCCTTATAACTCTAGAACCCCACGTTCCATGTTCTTAGGACCCGCCTAGATCTCCTATTCAGATTGCAGATGATTCTCTCGCTTCTGCCCTTCTGAACTATAGACCAGCAGCCTCGGTGCCCTTTCTCTCATGGACGCAAGAAGACTCCTTATGTCACTCCTGAGGAATCTGCTCTTGGAAGGAGTCCAGACACCTGGTGTGTCCTTCCCCCACTCTCAATGGCAGCCGCTGTGCTCCTGGCCAGGTCAGACCCCTATACGTGCTCCTCCTCGCGCCTTGCCTCCCTGGGATGGCATCTGATGCACTTGTATGTGTGACACCTCATTATTTTTGTGCTCTCACATTACACGGGCTATATTAATCTTCACAGCTTCCCCAGGGGGCTGGGGAGAGGCATGCAATTAGGCCGTCCCTGAGCCTGCTCAGACAGTCGGGTCCTGCCCTAGCAGGGGTAGAACAAGTTGGTCCACTTGGGGCGATGCCTTGTTAAGATCTCAGGAAGAGGGGACTCGAGGGCTGGGGGTTACTCCCCCTTTTTCTCTCTTGGTAGTTAGTTAATAGCATCATCCTACTTCAGCCTGGAAGGGACACGGCTAAATGGAATGGAAGGAGGACTGAGTTTATAGTTGGAGGATTTGGGTTCAAATCTCCCCTTAAATGAATGAACAAAAGAGCATTTTATTCACTACATTGGGGATACAGAAACAAAGAGGGCATTTAACCATGCTGTGTGCCTCAGTTTTCACATCTGTAAAGTGGAAATAATAGCACCTATCTCCCAAGGTTGTTTCGAGGAGCAAATGAAATATGTGTAAAGTACTTTGCAGCCCTTAAAGTACTTGGGGGCCTCAGGGGCTGTGGTGCCTGGGGATCTGCAGCCCTTTTGGCATCACTAAAGGAATACTGGCATGAAAAGATGGTTTTTGGCTTGGTCAGCTGCTTGAGATTGTTGGATTTCCCAAAGGTGCCCAACCTTCTCTTATCCTTCCAATCACTTCCAAGGCCAGTTCATTGTTCCTTTAGGGAGGCCCTAGAGTCAGGGGACCTGGAATCAAATCCTGCTTCTAAAGATGAGTACCTATATGACCTTGGGCAAGACTGTAAGTCTTGTTTTCCTTGCCAGCAAAATGAAAGTTGGCTCTTCATCTGGTTCAGTGCCCGATGTTCAAACAAAGCTTTTTTGTGTTTTTTTTTTTTCAGTTCCTTCAGGTAGAAGCAGTTCCCATGGCAATTACCAGCAATTCAGCAAAATAAAAACATATAAAAAGTACAGGAAAGAAGGCCTAAAATAATCAGCAGGGAAGTTCCCTGAGGTCTCAGGAGTGATTCTTCAAGTCCTAAAGATTGCTTTAATTCTCTTTGTTACTCAAAGGGTCCACAGCTTGTTCTAGATCAATCCACCCAGGGCAGTGACGGTGAACCTTTTAGAGATGGAGTGCAAGGCCCACCCCCAAACTGAGTGCCATGCCCTGCCCTCCGCCTTGATCCAGACAGGGGACAGAGGAAGCACTCCTATTGGACTGCTGGCCAGAGGGGTGGGTGATGGGAGAAATATTCTCAGGTACAAGGAGACAGGGAGGGGAACAGCTCCACTCTCAGTCCCTCAGCCTTTCTAGTAACAAACTCTGGTGGGCAACTGCAGGCATACCCACAGAGAGGGGTCTGTGTGCCATTTTGGGCACATGTGTCATAGGTTCACCATCACTGACTCAGGACAAAGTTAACTCCATGCACCCCAGGTCTGTTCCACAACTTTCTTGCTTGAGATGCTCCAGATGTTATTGTGGGAGTATGAAGGGCTAACTCACCTACCCCCCCCCCTAATCTTGTCCACAACAAGGAGTTTGGAATACACGGCCTCTGAGGTTTCTTCTACCTCTAAAACTTCATACTCTTATCTATATCTATTTCTCTATTTCTCTGTCTGTCTAACTATCTATCTGTCTGTCTGCCCATCTACCTTCATCTGTCTGTCTATTCATCCATCCATCCATCAATCCACTGATCCATCGATCCATTGATCTGCCCATTCGTCCTTCTGTCCATCTGTCTTTCTGTCTATCTATTTATCTTTCTAACTGTTTGTCTGTCTGTCTGTCCATCATCTATCTGTCTGTTCATTCATCTGTCTGTCTTTCTTTTTGTCTGCCTATATATCCATCCATCTATCTATCTATCTATCTATCTATCTATCTATCTATCTATCTATCTATCTATCTATCTGTCTATCTGTTTATCTATCTATCTATCTATCTATCTATCTATCTATCTATCTATCTATCTATCTATCTATCTGTCTGTCTGTCTTTCCATATGTCCGGCTATTTGACCATCTATTTATGTATCTATATCTATGTATCTGTCTGTCCATTCATGTGTCTGTCTACAAGGTCAGAGTTATCCATCTAATAGCATGAAACTTTCTAGATGACAGTCATTCTTTGTCATCCCTTTTGTTTTTCCTATGTGGATTGTGAATTCAGCATGGTGTAGAAGTTACTGTAGTCCCAGAATCAGGAAGATCTATATTTGCACCCTACCTTGGACATTTGTTCCTACTGGTAGGTTGATTGTGGTCCTTCCTACTTTAAGAAGACCAAAATGATATCACTGGTGAAGGAGTTAAGTGAGGCAGAATGAAGCTACTACCCTGGGCAGGTCACTTAATCTTTCTGGGTCTCAGTTTTTCCATCTATAAAATGAGTTGGTTCATCTTAAAGACATTCAAGACCCCATATAGCTCTAAATCTCTGATTTAGACAATCAATCCGCAAAGCATTTCTTAAGTGCCTGCTATGTGCTAGGCACTAGACTAAATGTTGAGGATATAAAGAGAGACCATCCTCCCTCTATTTTTTTTTGGGGAAAATTTAGTTATTTTAATAAAAATATGTTATTTTACATGTTAGTGTGTAATGGGTTTTTATTGTTATTTAAAAATGAATTAATAAGGACATTTCAAAAAATTAATCACTTTTCATTTCTAATATGGTAAACACAAGCTTTTTGGGATCCTCAATAATTTTTAAGAGTGAAAAGTGGCCCTGACACTTCCTAGCTGTGGGACCTTGGGCAAGTCACTTAACCCCCATTGCCTAGCCCTCATTGTCTTGGAACCAATACCTCGTGTTGACTCTGGGATGGAAGGTGAGAATTTACAGAAGCCCAAAGTGGTCCTGAGCCAACCTTTGCCTTACATGAAAGAAGTTGAGGCTAAATGGACTAAATTGTTTAACTGAGAGTTACTCAAGGATCACCCTATGTAGACCCTCTAAGCTCTTTGAAGTGGCTGGAGGAGAATGTGATAATTGTAGCTGATGAACTAATTGGATGCTTAGACCTGACTCCAGTTACCAGGGATCCCTTCATTACCAAAGCTAGTGGCCATTCTTCATTCTCAGCCTTCTCCATCTCCTGGAACCGTCCCGTCCTTCCCCCTTTCCTTCCCTCTGGTGAGACCACATCCGAAGTACTGTGGTTGGGTTTGGGGCCCCCAGTTTAGGAGAAAAAAGTCCTACTATGTGCCAGGCACTAAGCTGAGTTGCTTTTTACAAATGTTATATTATTTGATCTTCACAATAACCCCGGGTTGTGGTTGTCGTCCAGGTGTTTTTCAGTTGAGTCTGATTGTTTGTGACTCCATTTGGGGTTTTCTTGGCAGATATTGGAGTGGTTTGCTATTCCCTTCTCCAGCCCATTTTACAGATGAGGAAACTGAGGCCAACAGGGTGAAGTGACTTGTCCAGCATCACACAGCTAGTAAGTATTTGAAGCCATGTTATATATGAAATATTTCACCTAGATAAAGAGAAGACTCAAGCTTTTCGTGGATTATCTTATGGAAGAGCGATTAACCTTGTTTGGCTTGGCCCCTGACAGGAAGGACCAGGAGCAATGAATGGAAGGTGCCAAAAGGCAAACTTTAGTATATCAGGAGAAAGATAAAAGCAAACTTCCCATCAATGAGAGGTGACCCAGCATGGCACGGGCTGCTCTGAGAGGTTGTGAGGTCCTTGTCTTGGAGGTGTGCAAGCAGAGGCTTGAAGAGGACCACTTGTTGGGAATGGGGACTGGGGGATGGATGAGTTGGGCAGATGGCCACCAAAATGCCTCCTAGCTCTGAGATTCTGCAGTATTGGGACATGGTCATCTAGCCTTTGCCTGAACACCTCCAGGGACAGAGAACTCACTACCTCCCAAGTTGGATCAATCCACTTCTGAACACTTCTTGTGGTTCAAAGATTGCCCCTTACTTCCAGCTGAATTCTGAATGTTCTCATTGTTCTTGGTTCTATCTACTGGGCTTGTGCACTTCTCTGTCATTTGACAACCCTTCAAAGAATAGATTCATGGAATGATAGACCTGAGAGCCCAGTCCTCTTATCTAGTAGAAAAGGAAACTGAGGCAAGGAGTGACCGAAGGCCATTCATAAAGTCATGGATTTAGAGCTTCTGAGGGACAGCAGAGACTCACTAGTACGACCGCCTCTTTTTACAGAAGGGGAAACTGAGTCCAGGGGATGCTAAGGAATGAACCCAAACTTACCCAGACGGTAAGTGGCACGACTGAGACGCAAACCCATGTTCTTTAGCCTTCAATCTTGTATCTATTCATGTTTTCCACTGCTGCCTTTCTTCCATTCCATTAGACTCATCAAACATTTATGAAACACTTTCTGTGCCCAGACCTGTGTCAGCAGCTGTGGAAGATGTAAGAGAAAGAGAAGACGTAATATCTGCCCTTGAGTTCACACTCAAGCTGAAGACATTGAGGCAGCAGAGAATAAGGAAGAAAAGAATAGAGAGTTGTGCCCAATGAGCCTATTCAGAAGAGAGAGGAGGATACATGGGAAGGGAGACTTGGGTTCAAGTCCAGCAGAGAATAAGGAAGAAAAGACTAGAGAGTTGTGCCCAATGAGCCTATTCAGAAGAGAGAGGAGGATACATGGGAAGGGAGACTTGGGTTCAAGTCCAGCAGAGAATAAGGAAGAAAAGACTAGAGAGTTGTGCCCAATGAGCCTATTCAGAAGAGAGAGGAGGATACATGGGAGAGAGAAACTTGGGTTCAAGTCTTGACTCAGCTACTGATTTGCTCTGTGACTTTGGTCAGTTCACTTCCCCCTCTATTGGCCTCAGTATTATCATCTGTAAAATGGGGATAGTGACATTTACACTAGCCATGTTATTGGGTTATTTAATTCAGGTAGACACACTTCAAAAGAGGGGCAAAAGAGCTAAAAGTAGTTCCAAAATGTTTACAAGTGTTAGGAAGGGAGGTACAGTGATGGGGGAAAGAATGCTGTAACACAACCCCCTCTTGCCCTGAGGCAGTAACTCCAGGGAGATTATCCAGAAAGAGAACTCATTTAATAAAAGCTCTATGTAGTATAGTGGTGGTGGGGTAGAAGCAGCATCTTCCCATGAAAGATGCCACATTAAATCCATCTTTAGTGCCCAGTTGGGAATGGCTGTCACTGGATCGCTGTGTGACCTTGAGCAAGTCCACTGCCTGTCTCTGGGTCTTAGAGTCTCTGGGCATCTTGGACCCCATCAGTGTGGGGAGAGCACGAGGAGAGCCCAGAGCTGGGTGAGTTGGGTCTGGCCCTCCTTCCTGGCCTGGCTTCTCCCAGCTGTTGGCTGCCCGTTCCAAGCACTCGGCCTTCTGCAAATTTCATTTGTATTTTGATAACATTTGCATCTAATAAGCTTCTGGACGTTTCCGGTGGGCATGTAGGTGACAGACTATTTGCACACTGTGGAAAGCAGAGAGTGAGCCAGGCCATGAGCTTGGAGGATTAGTGCGGGGCTGGAGACAGAGTGTGGAAAAGACTATCAGGGACTCGGGCGGGTTGGGGCAGGGGACAGAGTTCTGTCCTGGCTGATGGCTCAGTCTCTTTCGCTAACCTGGGTAACCATCCTCTCTTTGGGCTCATTTAAAGGAAAGGTTTAGATTAGGTAACCTATAAGGGCTGTTTAACCTCAGGTATTCTGGGTTCTGGGGTCTAATTTCCTTCCCAATTCTGACATTTCATGTTCCAAGCTTCTTCCCAGCCAATGGGACAGTGGGTAGGGTGCTGGGATTGGAATCAGGAAGATGAGGTCAAATCTTGCTTCAGACTCTTACTCATCACTTGAACTCTGTTTGCCTCAATATCATCATCTGTAGAATGGGGATAATAGTACCTATCTTGTTGTGAGGATCAAAGGAGAAAATATTTTTTGGGAAAAGTGCTTATAATATATATATTATATTATATGTATATAATATAAAAATATAATACCTGGCACCTAGTAGGTGCTTTTTAAATGCTTAATGCCTTCCTCTCCTTTCCCTTCCCTCCCTTGAGATAAAATTCTATGTTGTAAAGTGTGCCATTCTCAGTACTATGGTCCCTTCTTAGGTCTGACCATCCCTGTTCTAAGATCCATACCAAAGCTAATATTTTATACTCTATGACCATGTTGGTGAAGGTGTGCCACATGTGTCCTGGCATGCCAGAGGGGCTGCTCCATTCCCATTCTCCACTGCACCCAAGGAAATTTTTTTTGCATTCCCCATCCCTCTGCCCAACAGCCCAATGCAAGCACTTCCTCCCTTTGCTCTCTGGGGTGATGTGGGGGGATCACAGGCAGCACAAAGGTGCCATTTGGGCATCTCTAAAAGGTTTGCTAACCCTGCTCTATGGTATCTTTCTAGGTCTGACTTTCTCTTTCCGAAGGTTCTGCTCAGAATTCTGACATCCTCTGGTCTAGAGTCCTTGCTTGACTGATTTGTTTTGTCAGGACCCTCTCCATTCTGACATTCTGTGTTCTAAGGGCTGCCGCCCACTCCAGCTGATTTCACACTTTTTGTGTTCTAAGACCCTTTAAAGCAAAGCTGGAAGAGATCAGAGGGATCCTTTAATATAACTAGATTCCTCATCTTATGGAGAAAGAGAGGATCAATGGGGTTTGAGAGACTAATTTTCATTATATCCTTAAATCAGAATCTGTGAGGATTCTTTAATGACTTTCATATGTCCTTAGAAACCACTAACTGTTGCTAAGACACATGATTCCTTTAGTCACCTCAGTAGAATCTATGTTCCATAAGGATGGGCGCCATTTTGTTTTTGTTGCTGTATCCCCAGCACTTAGCACAGTCCCCTACCTATGACAGATTCTTAACAAATGCTTTTTGGATTGGATTATGTGGCCTGGGGGCAAGTCCCTTCCCTTCTTTGGGCCTCAGCTTTCTTCTCCATAAAATGAAGGCAATGGACTCAATGCTCAATGAAGTTCCTTCCAGTTGCAAATCTTAAATGCAAAACCTGACTCGTCTTATCCTTGGAGAGCCCAGGATTCTCCTCCCACACTGTGGATGGGGGACCTATTCCTGATCCTTGCCAGACTGTTTCCTTTGGGCTCTGCCCTGTTTCTCTCCATAACAGCACTAGCAAAATCGATCTGACTGCTGGGGTCTTATTGGGAGATGCTGCGGCATCATTTATTGATAAAAAATATTGGCGGCTGGAATGGTGTGGGCGAGGATGGTGAGGCTTAACACTTCTCCTGCTGGGAATGAAGTGTCCTTTGCAAATACCAGACCAATTTGATGCTGTTACCCCCCAGGGGAGAAAGAGGAGACAGCAGTGGTGGGGTCCTCAGGAATCCTAGACTGGGGGTGAGGGAGAGAGTGGTGAGTGCACAGAGGGCCCAGAACCAGAACTAAAGGGAGGAAGCAGGAGTCCTGGGCTTCTCTGGGAACCTAGAGCCTTGGGGTATGAGAGCTGGCTGTTCCACTAGCTAGCTGAATAGCAGTGTGGCATAGCTTGGAGGCAGTGGAGAGGGATCCGTGTTTGGCACTGGAGAATTTCAAAATTTGAGAGCTGGAGGCATCTCAGCTCTCTGGTTCAACATATAGCTAAAAGGAATCCTTGCTCTAACAGGAACAAGCCAATAATGATTCTATATTAAGTACCTACTATGCTCCAGACACTGTGCCTGGCACTGGGGCTACCAGTACAGAGAACGTGACAATCTCTACTCACAAGGAGTTTCTATTCTAAAGAATGACATAGAGGTGGCCTAGAAATATTACAGTAACTTACTTGGCAAGGTACCATGCAGCCTCAGCCAGAGTACCTCTAAAGAGGAGAACACACCATCCAAGCAGGTAGCCCATGCCCCTTTGGGACAGCTCGAGCAGACGGGGAGCCCATCATGACTTCTAGCCTCAATTAACCCCTGTAACTTTCACCCGTTGCTCCTGGCGCTCCTGGCTCAGTCTTTCCGGGCCAAGTAGACCACAGCTAATTCCTCCTCTTTAGGGCAGTCCTTCTCATATTTAGATATGGCATCTCAATTTGTCTTTTCTTCTCTGGGCTAAAAAAATCAAATTTCTTTCAATCCATCTTCTTGTGACTTGAATTTGAGGCTGAAGTCAGTGGACCTGGGTTCAAATCCCATCTTTTCTGCTTACTACTTGTATGATGTTGAATAGGGAAATTATATTTTAGCCATGATTTGGATGAATTTTCAGAAGGCATCAAGCTTGGAGAGATAGTGTAATAATAGGGGCAGGATCAAAAAAGACAGAGAGAGGGTAGGGCATTGCACTGAATCAAATTAGATGAAATTCTATAAGAACAAATGTAAAGTCTTGTGTTTGGATACAATAAGTGAATTTCACAAATAGAAGATGGAAGATAAGCATGAATCCACAGCAGTTGTTCTGAAAAGAAAAAAAAAAGATCTGTGGGTTTTAGTGGACCACAAGCTGAATATGAATCATTGGTGTGATATAGTAGTTAAAAAAGCTAATGTGATCTTGGGCTTCATTAAGAGGGTTGGTGCTTCCAGGAATAGGCCCTAGTATTCTTTTGGATTATGGTGTTCAGTTTTGGGCACCATGGTTTAAGAAGGGATGAGGTGGAGAGTTTTCAGAGGAGGGCAGCCAAGATGGTGAAGGGCCTTGAATCTTTGATATCGGTGGCTGACTGAAGGAACTAGGAATGCATAATCTGGAGAAGAGAAGACTCGGGTTGGGGGTGTGTGTGACGTGAGAGCTACCTTCAAATACTGGAAGGGCTGCCATGTGCACAAGGGATTGGACTCATTCTCTTTGGTCTTCAAGAGAGCAATAGATGTAAGTTACAAAGAGGTCAGTTTAGATGCCAGGAACTTCCTAATAATGAGAGCCATCCCAGAGTACAATGTGTGAGTGTGTAGAGGTGGGCTCCCTCTCACTGGAGGTCTTCAAGCAGAAGGTAGACCTCCACTTGTCAAGAAAATTAGAGTGGAGAGATCTCTATGTAGACTTTAGGCTTAGATAGCCACGGAGGTCCCATCCAAACTTTAGATTTGGTGATTATGAGTTTGAGAGGTGACTATGGATTCTGCTGCATAATAATCTTCTAGAGAAAGAAGGAATGTTTAAATGAGAAAAGACTGAAAAGGAGGCCATCTTCATGTGACAAAGCTGACTCTGCCCTGGACCCAAGAACACTTTCTTCCTTCTGGTACCCTATTTTTTTCACCACAATCTTCTATAGCCAGGTTCTACCATGTTAACAACCTTCTCAGATTAGCACCTCCTTCCCTGGGACATGAGAAGAGGGAGATCCACCAGGAATGCCTGAATAAGATACTACCCCAGTCCCACTTTTCCTTAAAGAGCCCATATCTGTTTTCCTGTTGCCCCACTAGACCAACCTTCTTGGTATGGCTCGCCAAAGCTATCCTAGATAATGAAATCACAGGATCTTCAAGTATTAGAAAGGGAAGTGTTGTGTGGAAGAGGGGGATTATGTTTGGTTGGCCTCAATGGGTGGAACTAGGAATAGAGTGAGCACCTGGTGTTGGACAATTGGCATTAGATTTTCGTAAGGGGCTTCCTGTACAGGTCCTCATCTATTGCCTTAAACTGCCATCATACCTTCTCCATGTCTGAAATCCTCTGACTATGATATTCCTTCTTTCCATATCTGTTCATCCTTTTTGAAGAGGACTGATGACATCATGGAGTAACATCTTCCCTTGGAAGTGAATGAAATTTAAGTGAGGCAGAGTTGCACAAAGTCCTTAGCCTTACTTTCTCTTCCAGTCAATAAAGTTCAGTGGCAAGACAAAAGTCAGGAAGACTGGTGATGGCCCAGGATGCGGTGGATGACCTCAGCATCTTTGATGTCTGACCAAGCTCTAGTCACTCCACTGTACCAGTTTTGGTCACCTTCATGGCTGTTGGAATAAATTGTTCTTATCTGCCCAGACCTCAGTTTCCTCAACTGTTAAATGGGAATTCTAATAGTTGTGGTGCTTACCTCACAAAACTATTGTGAGGATAAAATGGGTTAATTAATGCTAATTTGCTCTGTAAACAACAAAGCTCTATGTAAATGTCAGTTAGTATTAGGTTGCCTTCTGTAAAGAAAGGGTTTCCTAAGCAGATGGATATTGCAGGGGGCATGTTTAACCTACTTAAGAGAATAAAGCATGATTTAAAGGCTTTGGCACATTAATCGTTTGCAGGCAAATGGATGCTGCTAATTGCATATGAGTCTCAGCTATTCATTAAAGCAGCCCCTGAGGACCTCTATGTGGAAACACTTTGTTATAAGTCTGAGTGCTTGTATGTGCTTGCTAAACAGTCAGCTGTGTTTCTGTAAATATAGTCTCTAATTGTGACTTGTCGGTAACTTCGACAGGCCTTTATCCTTTTTGGTTCTGATGGGGGAGAAGTGGATGTCCAAAGGGGGAAGTCCCCCAGAAGTAGGTGTATCCTCAGTACATGGGACTTCCTACATTTGGAGATGTGCGACAATGGAATGGGCAGCATAGGAGGGAGAGAATTCGTCACGATGGGAGATGTTTCGTCGGATGCCGAAACCTTTGGGAGGTTTTGCCAAAGGGATTCAAGGTTCTCTAGGAGGAGTAAGTCAGAGGAGGCCCCCTAATTCCATGGCTCTGAAAGGAGTGAGATGGCAAGGCTATGGCTCCAGTGTTTAGAAGTACGCAGATGTTTGTCTCCTCAGAACAAGAGGAGCCTCCATGACTTCATCTTCACCAGCAATAAACTCCAATGAGCCCCCACTGGGTATGCAGCCCTGTGCAGAAGAAAAAAAAAGGTGGATAGGATCTCCAATAAGAGCTTCTGCCTCTATAGCTCTAAGGAAGCTAGATGGCTCAATGGATAGAGCATTGGTCCAGGAATCAGGAAGACATCTTCATGAGTTTAAATCCAGCCTCAGATACTTACTGGTTGTATGACCCTGGACAAGTCACTTGACTCTGCTGGCCTCAGTTTATGAGTTGGAGAAAGAAATGGCAAACCATTCCAGTATCCTTGCCAAGAGAGCCCAAAATGGGGTTACCAAGAGTTGGACACAATTGAATAATTCTATTGCTTTAGACTCTAAAGTGATGGATTAATACTTGTACTCCCTGGGTTGTTGTGAACACAAAACTTTAGAGTTTTCAAAGCCCTGCCTTCCCAACAACTCTTTAGGTGTAGATAGTACAAGTAATATCATTCTTCATGTTTTACAGAAAAGAAAACAGGCTCAGGTAGTACTCTTATTCCCAGTGATGTCACAAATAAGCAGAAGAGACAGAATCCAAAAGCTCAGCTCAGGGGCCACCCCTTACAGGAAGCCTTTCTTGATTCCCCAATGCTCTCTCCTTCCTCAACTTATCTTATATAATGTTTGCTTATCTATATGAGTAACATCTGTGTAATGTTTTTCCCCCTAATAGAATGTAAGCTCCCCAAGGGCAAGGAGCGTTTCATTCTGTATCTGTGTTCTCAGCACCTAGGACAGCTCCTTGAATACATCACAGGCTTAGTACATGCCATTGTTGAATTGAATCCAGGTCCTTTGACACTAAGGCCTGTGTGTGGTCCACTGTACCACACTATATTCTAAGAAGTAGCCCTTGACTTCTATAAGGGGAGAAAACATGGGAAGCTTGGATTTTCAATGAAGGGGGAATGAGATCTGAAAATCAGGAAAATCAAGGCTTACAGCTAAACTGTAAATGTGGGGAAAATCTTCAAGGCTTTATAGTCCAGTCTCCTACCCTGTGAAGGAAGGAGTCCTTTATTTAACATTCCTAACCAGTGTTCATCCAGCTTTCCCTGGAACAAGTCCAGGAATGACAGTGGTCAGCTGGTAAATGTTAAACAACCGGCTCTCTGAAAAATGAAAAAAAAATGCATGACATTAAAATTTTTCATCTACATTATTAACATTTTCCGCATTATTTTCTTAAGTCTAGACAATTGAATCAAGAAATCTGATTCATAATATTGGGCAATTCCTGAGGTGTAAATGCTCACACTGAAATTTTAACAACAGGTTTTCAGGAGCCAGTTGGAGCTGGCTCCAGCACACCCCTGAATGACAGGGAGCTCATTCCCTCCCTCATTCCACTTTCAGATAGATCTAATTGTTTCGAAATCCTTTCTCTCATTGAGCAGAAACCTCCCTTAGTGAGGGAAGTGGAATTCATAAATCAGGAGGGAACATGGCTAGTGAGTGATCCCACTGCTGTTACACAGGTGTCAACAACACATAAAACAGCCGCTTGCTTGGTGGTTTGCTCCTCATGCCAAGTCACTCTCTGTTCTTCTGCTTTCTCTCCCTCCCTCCCCTCCCTGCACAAAGAGGAGGGAGGGAGACAGAGGAATGAGCCTGGAACTGCAGTGAAGGGGTGGGGGAACTCAAAAACCGTTTAAAACATTCTTTTTTCCTTTCTTCCTCTCTTTCCCTTCCCTTCCCTTTCTTTTCTATTCTTCCCTTTTCTCCTCACTTTTCTCATTTCCTTCCTTCCTTCCTTCCTTCCTTCCTTCCTTCCTTCCTTCCTTCCTTCCTTCCTTCCTTCCTTCCTTCCTTCCTTCCTTCCTTCCTTCCTTCCTTCCTTCCTTCCTTCCTTCCTTCCTTCCTTCCTTCCCACTGTTTTATTTCTCCTTTTCCTTTCTTTCCCATCTTTTTTTCTTTCTTTTCTCCTCCCTTCACTCTCTCCCTCCAGTATACTGCGTCACAAAACTACAACATTAAACCTCTTTCCAGTTTAGGATTTCCCACTGATTCTATGAGTGACCTTGAGCTCTTTGTTTCTCTGTGACTTAGTTTCCTCATCTATAAATGGAAGGGAGTGGACTTAGCATCTCTAAGGTCTTTCAGGTGATCAGTGACTTGATGTTAGGGGGTTTCTTCTTTCTCTCTGGTCCTTTTTCTGTCCCTCTTTTTCTTTGACAAGGAGACATGATTGCAACACCACACACACACACACACACACAATTACATGTAAATATTTCCCTTTCTTCTGTGTCTTTTTTTTTTCTGGAGGGGAAGATATCTTGATTACATGGTAATTAAGGATGTTTTGGACTGCGCCAGGCAGTAACGTCCTCCCAGGTGCTTAATAAGTGCCAAGACTGCCGAGTGAGGAATTTATTTAGCATCTTTACAGACACTACTTACTGCCAAGTTTACCTAAAGCCATGTCTCTGTAAAACTAGTTAACATGAGTAGCTTCAGAGCGTCAACATAAACTCATGGACTAGTGGGAAAGTAATCAAGTGCCTTTGCTACTGAGAACTGAGATTTCTCCTGTTTGCTTCTCCATCTGTCTCTGTCTGTCTATCTTCTTCTTGCTCCTTCCACTTCTGGGTGACACATGGAGTGTGATAAACCAGGGTCTTTCCCCTGCTGAGTAAGAATGATCTTATCCATTGGTGAAATAGGTTGTCACCCACACATGGGATCACTTGAGAACTTCTCTGATCCTGCATTCATCGTACCATTTTGGCTGGGGCTGCTCACCTACTCAGCCTTGATCCAACCTTGCTGCTAGCTGCTGGTCCAGCTTACATCTTAGAAAGTCATCCTATCTCATTCCCTTGTCTGACTCCACACCCAATACTCTAGCTTCCTTAAAAGATCAGATTTTCTCTTTCCAAATGCCAGTACTCTTCCTATGAGTTTCTTTACAAGATGGCGCCCTGCCTTCCTTGACATTGACTCTTCTTTGGGTTCTTGGGGCTCAGCTTCAGTTCTATGTGATAATGGCAGCTCTCATTTCTCCAGTCTTTTAGGGTTTCCAGAGTACTCTGCTTTTGACAAGTCCAAGATCACTTCCCCTATTTTAGAGTTGAGGAAACTGGGAGAGTTTTATAGGATTCTAGGACTTCAAACTGGACCTTTGAGATGAAGGGACTTCATATGCTTGAGATAACATGGCTGGCTTTGGAGTCAGGAAGCCTTGGATTTGAATCCATCCTCCATGTGAGGGTGAGCTTTGCGAGCCCCATGGTCATGACTGATCAGCCTTGGTTTCCTCATTTGCTAATGAGGATGATAATTCCCTGTAGATTTTTTTGGTGAGGATCAAATGCAGTAATACACTGTCTCACGAATGTGGATAAGAGTGGCCCCAAATGAGAAGGTGTGGACATAGTGTGGTCTGCCTTTGGATATGGAGTGCCCACAATGAGGATTTCACTGAAATCTTGAAATCATCTTGTGGGGTTGGTGGCTCAGGAAGGTGGGCTTCTGGGGAGCTGGGGAGAAATAGTATAAAGGAGACTTCCAACAATGAGTGCCTGTGTCAGTTCAGAGAATTGGGGAGAACCTGACTTGAGTGTCCCTGTTTCAGATTATGGCAGTTTTCAGCCTGATGTGCCTTTGAATTGATAGAAAAGTCTGGGACCTGGTCCTGTCTCCTATCTAGAGTGATGAAGGTAATAGATATCACAGGATGTCAGAAGAGGGAAGAGATCCCAATGGCTACCTGGCCCAATTCGTATCTGAATAAGAATTCCTTCTACAATATCTCCAACAAATGTTTCCTTCCAGTGATGGGGAACTCACCTCCTCTTAAGGCAGTCCATCTCACTCTGGGACAATTGTTGAGAAATTTGCTCTTTTCTAAAGGGTGGAGCAGGGGTGTCCTCAATCAATCAATGAGTCACTCAATAAAACATTGGGCATATGGCTTCCCCTTTCAGAATCTCAGTTCTCTAATCTGCTAAATGAGATAGTTGGATTTGAGTTCTTTCCAGCTGTAGCATCCTATGTTCTGTCAACCAATCAATAGGACGACCAAGAAGTGTTTGCAACTTAGCCATCATGTGCCAAGCATTGTGCTAGGCCTAGGAGATACAAAGATGGAAAGGAACTAGTTTCTACCTTCCAGGACTTTACAATATATCGAAGGAGGCAAAACAAGCTTGTGGAAATATATACCGAAGAGACAAGAACTCTTACAAGACCAAGAGCCAGGAGTATGGGCTGGGGATCACGAAGAGGACACTGTTGTACCATGTCTAGAAGAAAGCCTGTGATTATAAGAGATGGAATTCCTGAGCCATCTGCCCATGCTTATAGGCCATTTTTGATGAGTCCAAGATGCCCTTCTCATTCCTAGCGTTGCGTATTCTAGCATTCTAAGGTTCTATCCAGATCTAACATCCTGTGTTTGATAGAGTGCCTCCTCCCTCTTGAATTCTCTATGTCAAGGTCCCTCCCAGTCCTACCATTCCCTCTCACCTCTGACAGTTCCTGTTCTAAGGTTTCTTTCCAGATCTAACATTCTGCATTCTAAGTCCCTCTCACCTCTGCTGTTCCCTGTTCTAAGGTCCCTCACAGCTAGGATTACAAAGACCGTGGAAGCAGCCAGATTCACATTCTAGGGAGAACCAAGAAAGAAGGGATGGTGACAACTCTGAATCAAGGAAGATTTAAAAACCTGAGAAAGAGGGTTCAGGAGCAAAGGTCTCAGTGAAGTGGATGGAAAATCAAGGCAAGCTCTGAGGGATCCAGGAAGAAGCCAGCTTGTACCATACTGAGCTCAGTGGCCAAGGGAGGAAGAGAGCTGGGGGCACCCTGGAATTGAGTATAATCACTGCCCAGTGGGATCTCTTTCCTACCAAGGGGCTGGGGACACTTCCTCCCCTCACCCCTCACAAGATCTGTCCACCTTTGCATTTGCAGGGTTAAAGGAAGAAAGAGGACGGCCGCCTGGGACTGCTGCCATTTTTTTCCCCAAAGATGTTGTTTGTATTGATAGATTTTCGGATGATGCTCAGGCCACCCTGCCCCCCACCCTCACCAAAATCAATACCCCACTGATTGTACCAGGAAGGGCAGTCGATTGGTGGAAAAGCTGCAGAAGGCGTATTGGGGAATAGATTTTTCTGCCCTCTAGACATTAGCTTGAAATTCTTTGAAATGAGGGGAGAGCAGGCTTTGTCAGAAATGAAAGATGAAGGAGGTTAATATGCCGTGCCTCTCTCTGGCCCCCCTCCTTCTGTTAAATGTCCTCATCCTGGAATGCCCTTGGCCCCTTGTGGCAGATCCAGGTTCCTTCCTAGAATCCTGACCCCTGCTCCCTGCTTCTCCTCAGCCTCCCCCTCCAACCTTCCCACCCCTCCAGCCATCTGGTCATCATTCCTGTTTTCTTGCAGAGTTAGGGAGAGAGGAGGAATAGGGGTGCTAGAATTAGCCGTTGTTCTTTCTCTAGGAAGACCTGAAGGAAAAGCAATTTGGGGTCCTGAAAGGGATCTAGAATCAGCTGACCAGTGGGCCAGCTGTGCATGGACTTCCTTCAACATCCTTAGCTGCCCTGGTACTAGTTCTATACCAGGGATGTCTAGGGAGGCCAAGCAACTTGTCCAAAGATGAGATTTCTGGGTTGAGGATGGTTTAGAAAACAAACAGGCCTCTTGACTTCTAGCCATGGACAGTCATTGTTGACACAGGGGTCAGGGATGGAAGGGGAGTTTGGCCCTGGGAGGGCCCTTAGAGAGATTACCTGCCTACATTCCTTTCTCAGGTATAAAATCCAAGGCCATGAAAAGGAAGTGGACTTCCCACAGTCACTCATGCTGTCTGATTCCTAATATAGCTCTCTTTTCTTCCTACTGACCTAGGACTCTCAGGACAAAGCCTCCTGTTCTATGGCCCACTTTCAGGTACCTCCTCCTTCCTTCTTTCCATAAACTGGGCTTTTTTTTTCTAGGTCTTAGCACAGAAGTCCTTGGAGGATCACCTACCCTTGGTATTCTCTCTCCCACTAACGGGACCCTGTGGCCAGTGTTTTCTTCTGCCCCACTGTCTTTCTGCCTTTGTCTCCTGGAGGAGACACCTAACTGACCTTTCCCATTTGGAATTGGATTTTACACTAGTCTAGAGAAAGGCAGTAGGTACCGCACTAAGAGGTACAGTGAGTGGGAAGAAGAGTGAAAGGGTCATTGGGGCAAATGAAAATTGTCTTGACCTATCTAATAGTTGGAGTCCTTCATCACCTCCTGGAAGGAAGTGAGAGCTGTCTAGCCTGGTGAAGAGCAGATTCATGGGGGACCTGACAATTGATGGATCAACAAGTTTTTATTAAAGGCCAATAAAGACAAAGAAGGCAATAATCCTATTTGCAAAGACCTTACATTCTACTGAGGGGTACAACAGGACCTATACAAATACAGACAGCATAAAACTCAAGCAAATAAGTATAAATATGTTCAAAATAGTTAAATGCCAGGCAGTTTGAGGGATGGAGGGAGGGAGGACACTAGAAATTGGAGGAGGCAGGAAAGGCTTCATGAAGAGATAATGTTTGAACTATATCTTTTTTTTAATACATTATTTTATTTGGTCATTTTCAAACATTATTCATTAGAAACAAAGATCATTTTCTTTTTCTCCCCCCCTCCCACCACCCCTCCCAATGGCGATGTGTGATTCCTCTGGGTATCGCGTGTGTCCTCGATCCTAACTCATTTCCATGTTACTGGTTTTTGCATTTGGGTGTTCCTTTAGAGTCTCTCCTCAATCATATCCCTTCCACCCCTTGTAGTCAAGCTGTTGCCTTTCCTCAGTGTTTTTACTCAAACCCCCCTCCCCCCCCCCGTTTGTCCTCTGCTTGTCGATAGTGTTTTTTCTCATTGATCCCTGCAGATTGTTCAGGAACACTGCATTGCCACTAATGGAGAAGTCCATTACGTTTGATTGTACCACAGTGTATCAGTCTCTGTGTACAATGTTTTCCTGGTTCTGCTCCTCTCACTCTGCATCACTTCCTGGAGGTCATTCTAGTTCACATGGAATCCCTCCAGTTCATCATTCCTTTGAGCACAATAGTATTCCATCACCAACAGATACCATAATTTGTTCAGCCATTCCCCAATTGAAGGGCATCCCCTCGTTTTCCAATTTTTTGCCACCACAAAGAGTGCAGCTATGAATATTCTTGTACAAGTCTTTTTCCTTATTATCTCTTTGGGGTACAAACCCAGCAGTGCTATGGCTGGATCAAAGGGCAGGCAGTCTTTTAGCGCCCTTTGGGCATAGTTCCAAATTGCCCTCCAGAATGGTTGGATCAGTTCGCAACTCCACCAGCAATGAATTAATGTCCCAACTGAGCTGTATCTTAAAGGCTGTCATAGCATAGGGAAGGGGCAGGAGATGGATCTATCTATCTGTTCATCCATTTATTTACCTATTAACTTATCCATTCCCTCCCTTCTTCATTCATTCATTCATCCATCCATTTATTTACCTATTTTCCTATCTATTTACTTATCTCTCCTTTTGTTTATTTGTTCATTCACTTATTCATCTATTTACTTATTTCTCCATTCATCCATTTATTTATCTATTACTTAATTTATTTGCTTTATCTGCCCATTATTTATTAATCTATCTGTCTGTCTGTTTCTTTTTTACTCTGGAAGCCAGAAATAATGAATGGAAAATCCTGGGAAGGAAGGCATGGAGAAAGGCAAATTCTTCCTCACCCTAAGAAAGACTTTCTAGGAATTAGAGCTGTCCAAAAGTGGAATGGGTTACCATGGTAGACAGTGGATTCTCCATTATAGGCAGTACATAAGTGGCAACTAGATGATCCCTCAGAAATGACCTTGAAAAGAAATGAGCTGAACTAGGAGTTTTGGAGAAGAGATGACTCAGGGTGACCATGATACATGTATTTGAAGGGTTTTCAAGTGGAGGAGAGATTAGCCTTATTCAGCTTGTCCTCAGAGGGCAGGAAAAGGAAGATTGGGCAGAAGGAGGTTTCAAAGACACTGATGTAGGTTTCTTGTCAGAATGAACTTCCTATACATGAGGGCTGCCCTGTGATGGAATGGGATGCTTAGGAATGGGGTCCCCATCACCAGTAGCCTTAAGCAGAGGCTGGATGACCCTCATTAGGGAAATAAGAGGAGGGATCATTATTCAGATATGGGTAGGACTTATGCTTCTGAGGTCCCTTCTGGTTCTGAAACGATTGCTGCCTTCCCTCCTCTCTACTTTCTTTTCTTCTATCTCTTTATTTCTTCCTTCCCTCTTTACTGTTCTCTCCTCCCACCATGCTTTCCTCTTTTCTCCCACTCAGCTCTGCTCAAATTGTTCTAGGAGTTATATCCTTTGCCTGCTGCCCTCTCAGTTTTTTTATAACCCTTGCCTTCCACCTTAGAATCAATATTGTGCATTGGTTCCAAGGCAGAAGAGTGGTAAAGGCTAGGCAATGGGGGTTGTGACTTGTCCAGGGTCACCTACCTAGGAAGTATCTGAGGCCAGATTTGAACGCAGGACCTCCCATCTCTAGGCCTGGCTCTCAATCCACTGAGCCACCCAGCTGCCCCCCCCCTCAGTTTTTACTGTAAACATTGTTCCATCTCCAGCAAGAGAAAATTCAGAGTTCACAATCCCAGAGGCTTAGGAAAATGTGGGATCTTTCTGGGAGGAAGGTGATGAATTGGCTGGTCAATCAAGGAATACTTAATGAGCACCCACTGAGTTCAGAACTCCAAGTGAGGTCCTGGAGAGTGGAGCAGGGAGCTAATCATAGCACTTTGCAAGCAGGGAAAAAGGGAGAAATCATGTTAAGTGGCAATAATTTAGGAAGACTTCATAAAGCAAATGGTACTTGTAACGGATGAGAAGGATTAGTATGGGTAGAGGGGAGGATGAGAACAAAGGCGAGGAGATGGAAATGAAGAGGCTATACCTTTGAGCACTGAAGGAGCTCACTTGGCTGGAGAAGGGAGGAGACAGAGGAAGACCAAGAAAGAAGTTTCGATAGGGAAGATAAGAAAGGCTAGAGCAACGACTTTCCAGTTGAGAAGTAAGAATTGAGGAGATGGGGGCAGTGAGGTGACTCATTGGAGAGAGAGCCAGGACTAGAGATGGGAGGTCTTGGGTTCAAATTTGACCTCAGACACTTCTTAGCTGTATGACTCTTGGCAAGACACTTAAACCCAATTACCTAGCCCCTACCACTCTTCTACCTTGGAACCAATGTTTAGTATTGATTCTAAGAAGGAAGGTAAGGATTAAAAAAAAAAAGAATTGAGGAATGGACACTAGGGAGTCATGGTAGGTTCTTGTTGGTGGGAGAGAGAAGGAAAGTGAAATTGTTTTAGGAAGACTAGAGTCAAGAATAGTAGAGCTAGAACACATCTGAGACAGTAGACTCTAAGAGCTTGGGGAGGGGGACAATATCAGAACATAAAATGTTAGAACTGGAGGGAATATTAGAATATAAAATGGCATTGGTGGGAGAGTTAGGGGATATGTTAGATGTGTGGTTCTATTTGTATGGGGAATTACTAGATGAAGAACTCCCTTTACCAATGCAGGTTGGTACCTTCTCTGAAACTCCAAGAGCACCAGGAAGGGAAACGACTTTCTGAGAGTCCCATGGCCAGTAAGTATCAGAGGTAGGGACTGAACCTGCATCTTCCTGGCTTCTAGGTGGACCCTCTAGCCACTATCACCAAGTAGCATCTTAGTAAGGGCATTAGAATAGTATACAGTAGGAGTTGAAGAATTGAGTTCAAACTCCATCCATACTCATTACCAACATGACCTTGGACAAGTCAATTCCTTTCTCCCAGGCTCAGTTTCCCCATGTGTACAAAAGAAAAGCTTGCACTGGATGGTCCTTTCTAGTCCTGAATCTTTCATTCTATGAAGTCATTCTCTCTCTGGGCCTCTGTTTCCCCCCTTTGTATAAGAAGAGGATTGGATTAGTTCTTTCCAACTTGAAAGAACATAGAATATTAAATCTGTGCTTTGCAACAGGGAAAACCACTGAGCCAAGGCTCCTTGGGGAGGGAGTGGAAGAGGTGCGATTATATAATAAAGGTTTCCTGGTATCTCTCTCACCCATTGCTCCAAGCAGCCCTCTGAAGATGAGAGTCACTGGTTCTTTTTGTCCTTTGGGGATCCCTCATGAGGACCAGCCAGTGTATGGTCCCACCAGGGAATCCACATAGAGAGCAAACCACATTTATATGGAGAAGTGAACAAAACTAGCTTGGCATTTGGGACTGAACAGTCCTATCAAGAGAAACAATTGGAAGAGAGAGAGAGAGCAGGGAAGGGAAAGGAGGAAAGAGAAAAAGGAAGAGAAGGAAGGAAAGAAGGGAACTAGAGGCTGAGAGAAAAGAAAGAGAAGCAGATGACAGAGGGAGAAAGGAGGAGGGAAGGGGAAAAAAGGACAGATGGGGCAAGAGAAAGAGAAAGAGAGAGAGAGAGAGAGAGAGAGAGAGAAACAGAGAGAGAGAGAGAGAGAGAGAGAGAGAGAGAGAGAGACAGAGAGACAGAGAGACAGAGAGACAGAGAGACAGAGAGACAGAGAGAGAGAGAGAAGGAAGGAGAAATGACCTGTCCAAGGTTATACAGTCAATCAATTGAACTAGAACTAGAAAGACTATACAGTCAAGTCAAGAAACATTCACTGAGCACCTACTGTGTACCAACTCTGGGCTAAGCCTTACAGACACAAAGAAAGGCTTGAGCTTAATAAATGCTTGTTGACTGGGATCATCGAAAAAATATATCTTTTTCTCAGTCGAGTCCTGTAGATGACAACTGTATCTTGCAGCGCCCTGTCAACACTGATTATGTCCAGTTCTTTGGCTCCTTCTCCTTTGGCAAGAGCAGCTGCTGATCTTCTGATTTCATGTGGCTCCAGAGGTTGGAGCACCTCAAATGCCCGCTTGCCATCTCAAGGTATTGATGCCCTGATCTGATTTGATCTTCTCAATCAAGCTGGCTCCTGCCAGTAGCGAGAGGGCCCCATCTGCTTCTGGGGATGTCTTCTAGGAAGAGATCCACACCCAGGAAGGGAGGCCAGTCCAGGATACAGAGACATTGTGCAAATTGTGTGTGTATGGTGAGGAGGGCAGCAGTTGGTTACGTGTGCCAATGGGATATTGTAGCTTGGAGGAAGCTGATTTGAAGGAATTGGCCAGGCTTCCTAATCCTTCTCCTTTGATAAGCAGTGTGGCAAAAGTGTCATGTCTGAGAACTAGCAAGGACAGGGTTTCTAGCTCACTTTCTCCTCTTCAGAGGAGAAAGGATGGAGCCATGTATTGGGGAACTTTAAATGACAGATAGGAGAATTCATAATCGATCCTGGAGGTAATGGGGAGCCACAGGAACTCATCGACCAAGGATCTAGCATTATTAGATCTACTCTTTAGAAAAACCATCATGGCGGCTGAGTTGAAGAGGGATTGGTGTGGGGAGAGATTGAGTCTGGGAGAGCAACCAGCAGGCTGCTGCAGTGGTCCTCAGATTATGAGGGCATGCACTAGGGTGGCAGCTATGGGATAGGGAGAAGGACCCACATAAGAAGGTGGCCAAAGTGGGAATGAGTAGACTTGACAGATATTGGCTTAATGAGGCAAGTGAGTGAATGACTGTGAGGAATGATCCCTGAGGCTGAGAGTCTGGTTGACTGGGAGAATAGGGGTCCCCTTGATCCTATAAAGGGTCTTGGGAAGAGGGAAGAGTTTTTGGGGAAAGATAGTGTTTTTTTAATATGCTGAGTTAAAGAGATCAGAGTCTACGGGATCTTAGAACATAGAGCACAGAATGGCAGGCTTTAGGACAGAGAATGCCAGACCTGAGAGCATCTTTAGAGCCCTTAGAGTAGAGAATCTCAAGCCTGGAAAAGAGATCTTAAAATAAAAAAAGTCTGAGTTGGGAGGGACCTTCAAATAGAAAATTCCAGAGCTGGGAGAGGTCTTAGAACAGGGAATGTCAGAGCTGGGAATGGTCTTAGAACAGGGAATGGCAGGGTTGGGAATGATCTTAGAGTAGGGAATGTCAGAGCTGGGAATGGTCTTGGAACAGGAAATGGTGGGACTGGGAATGGTCATAGAGTAGGGAATGTCAGAGCTAGGTAGGGTCTTGGAATATCAGAGCTGGGAAACATCTTAGAACAGGGAATGTCAGAGCTGGGAATGGTCTTGGAACAGGAAATGGTGGAACTGGGAATGGTCATAGAGTAGGGAATGTCAGAGCTAGGAAGGGTCTTGGAATATCAGAGCTGGGAAACATCTTAGAACAGGGAATGTCAGAGCTGGGAATGGTCTTGGAACAGGAAATGGTGGGACTGGGAATGGTCATAGAGTAGGGAATGTCAGAGCTAGGAAGGGTCTTGGAATATCAGAGCTGGGAAACATCTTAGAACAGGGAATGTCAGCGCTGGGAGGGGGCTTAGAACAGTAAAGGTCAGAGGTGGAAAGGAGGCTTTAGAAGAGAGAATGTCAGAGCTGGGTCAGGCTTTTAGCATGTGGAATGTCCAAGTTGGTGGGACTTTAAGAGATTATCCGGGACAATTTCTCATTTGAAAGAGGATAAAGTTAAGTTCCATGAGGGAAAATATCTGACCCAGAGTCTCATAGCAAGTTATTGAGGAGGGTCTGAACCCCAACCCTCGCATGCATGGCCAATGCATTTCCCAGCATCCTCCAGCCCCACTTCCAGAACCTTCCCGTTCAGCTCTTAGGCATGGGGGAAAGGGAAAAGATGGGAGAGAGAGATGGTGTGTGTGTGTGTGTGTGTGTGTGTGTGTGTGTGTGTGTGTGTGTGTAATCCTGGAAGTTAATGGCGAGGTAGGAGCAAACAGCCGAGGCCATATGGGTCTGGTCGGGAAGCAGATGGGCGAACTGACTAACCGGCATTATCCAAGTTTACGAGTCAGGCAGGTGTGCCTCCCCGCTGTTTTATAGTCGTGTCTTAAGGATTTCCCTTTTGATATACGAGGGAGGCTCCTCCGCTGAGGCCTTCTCCATGGGAGGATGAGCCGAGCCGCGATCACTATAAAGCAGCGGGGGTCTGGGGGGGCACACACTCGTGAGGCGCCCGCTCTACATATATCCTTTTGTTATAAATCATCGGCATAAGACTCCGAAGAGACTACGCGAGAAAGCAAACAATATAAAGAGGTCAAAAGCAGACAGTAAAGATGAAATAGGTGGTTGCCTCCCTCTGGACAAGCCAGACCTGTAGCTGGAAACCTGGTAGCGAGATGTCCTGGTGATGATCACCTCCTTGCAGGGAAGTTGAAGCCGGGGCAGAGGGGCTTGTGGAGGGGGTGTGGATACATTTGGGCCTTGGGAAAGCAGCCAAACCCTTCATTCTTGCTCAGCCTCAGTTTCCTCTTCTATAGACTGAGGGACCATTATTTAGTAATATCAAGATGCCTTCCTTCTATGACATTCATTGTAGATTTTAATATTTTTTTTCAGGGCTAACATCACTTTTAAATCCATATCCCCTGTTCTTAGGGTTTTCCTAGCCCTGCATTCCCTGTTCTAAGGGTTTTCCCAGCCCTGCATCCCCTGTTCTAAGGGTTTTCCTAGCCCTGACCTCCCCTATTCTAAGGGTTTTCCCAGCCCTGCATCCCCTGTTCTAAGGGTTTTCCCAGCCCTGACCTCCCCTATTCTAAGGGTTTTCCCAGCCCTGACGTCCCTTGTTCTAAGGGTTTTCCTAGCCCTGCATCCCCTGTTCTAAGGGTTTTCCCAGCCCTGACATCCCTTGTTCTAAGGGTTTTCCCAGCCCTGACATCCCTTGTTCTAAGGGTTTTCCCAGCCCTGCATCCCCTGTTCTAAGGGTTTCCCTAGCCCTGACATCCTCTGTTCTAAGGGTTTTCCCAGCCCTGACATCCCTTGTTCTAAGGGTTTTCTCAGCCCTGACATCCCTTGTTCTAAGGGTTTTCATAGCCCTGCACCCCCTGTTCTAAGGGTTTTCCTAGCCCTGACATCCTCTGTTCTAAGGGTTTTCCTAGCCCTGACATCCCTTGTTCTAAGGGTTTTCCTAGCTCTGCATTCCCTGTTCTAAGGGTTTTCCTAGCCCTGCATCCCCTGTTCTAAGGGTTTTCCCAGCCCTGACGTCCCTTGTTCTAAGGGTTTTCCTAGCCCTGCATCCCCTGCTCTAAGGGTTTTCCCAGCCCTGACATCCCTTGTCCTAAGGGTTTTCCCAGCCCTGCATCCCCTGTTCTAAGGGTTTTCATAGCCCTGACATCCTCTGTTCTAAGGGTTTTCCCAGCCCTGACATCCCTTGTTTTAAGGGTTTTCTCAGCCCTGACATCCCTTGTTCTAAGGGTTTTCTCAGCCCTGACATCCCTTGTTCTAAGGGTTTTCATAGCCCTGCACCCCCTGTTCTAAGGGTTTTCCCAGCCCTGACATCCCTTGTTCTAAGGGTTTTCATAGCCCTGCATCCCCTGTTCTAAGGGTTTTCCTAGCCCTGCATTCCCTGTTCTAAGGGTTTTCTCAGCCCTGACATCCCTTGTTCTAAGGGTTTTCATAGCCCTGCATCTCCTGTTCTAAGGGTTTTCCTAGCCCTGCATTCCCTGTTCTAAGGGTTTTCATAGCCCTGCACCCCCTGTTCTAAGGGTTTTCCTAGCCCTGACATCCTCTGTTCTAAGGGTTTTCCTAGCCCTGCATTCCCTGTTCTAAGGGTTTTCATAGCCCTGACCTCCCCTGTTCTAAGGGTTTTCATAGCCCTGACATTCCCTGTTCTAAGGGTTTTCCTAGCCCTGTATCCCCTGTTCTAAGGGTTTTCATAGCCCTGCATCCCCTGTTCTAAAGCTCCTCTATGCTGATCCTTCTTCTTCTGATGCTACCCTCCCTACTTCAGCATACAGTATTTCAGGAGCTGTTCTGTGTGTGTGTGTGTGTGTGTACACGTGCACACACAGATCTATAATTTTCTCTATGCGTGGAAGCTCTCTCCATAAATTTTGCAGCAATTCATCTGCAGTCGACAGTGCTGGGAACCGTCATGGACACTGGAGTGAATTGACCTACCAGCTTCATAAACTAATATGCGTCAGGGGTAGGACTTGAGCTCAGATCTTTTGGCCTCTGTGGTTCATCTGCTATCCCGGCTCCAATCACATAGAAAAAATAGTCATTGCTTTGCTCACATTCTTCCTTCCCGGCAAGGTGGCTAGACCTCTCTGAGTCTGGCTAGGCTGGTCCTTGGATGATGGACGCTGGATCATAATGGTAAAGTTGGTACCATCTATAGCCTTACAAAGTCATGGACCCGCACACCACCATTAGGTAAGCAGAAGGGACAACTACACTATTGCCCCCATCATCGTCATTATCATTGTCATCATCACATTGGCGCCATCACTGCGGTCACCATCTTGTCATTTTCATCCTCATTGTTGTCAATCTCCTTATTATTGCCATGACTCTCATCCCCATCACCAGCTGTGGCATCACCGCCATTGGCCCCATGATCTCCACCATTTTTGTTCTTATCCCAAGTATTGTGATCACCACCATTGTGGATGGGAAAATGGAGGGAAAAGGTAGGGAAAAGAAGGGAAAGGAAGGAAGCTGGGGGTCCCCCCTTTGCTCTCGTAGGGAAATTGACCAGGCTTTTCTTTTTCTCTGTAATTATGCTCGGAATTAAATTAAATCAAGTCAAACTCTAGGGATAGCCAGATAGGTTTATTGGACTAGGAAAATAAGGGTTTGGAAAGGCTAGAGAAAATTAGATCTCCTGCAGCTATGCAGGGGCCAAAGGCTCTCCTCTCATTTCCCGGAAAGTGTACCCAAACTCCCCCTTCTCTCTTCTTTTTATATTTTCTCAGACACCTCCCATAAAGAAAGCAGGATGTGTCTGAGGAAATTGGGGAGAGGGTCCTGGGAGATGTAGTCTCCCAGGGTTCAGAGCATTTTAAAATGCACACCATCTTTACCATCATCATCATCATCATCATCATTGCTTAGCCATCATCCTCCACTGATGACTTTCCTTTTTAACTGAGGTATGTAATGGCTGGTAAAGAACCTTCTTCATCACAGTCCTGGGCAAAGAGTGATGAAGCTATTTTTGTCCTCATTTTGTTATTGTTTGTCCTTCATTTTCCAAGAGGCCCAATGACACCACAAGGTGATGTCTTGACTTGGGTGTGAATTGGATTCAAGTGAGGCAAAATTGCACAGTCATCAGTCTTACTCTTTCTTCCAGAGTGATCTAGGTCCAATGGCATAAGGCAAAAGTCAGGATGAGTGGCAATGGCCCCAGATTCAGTCTTCCATGCCTGACCAAGTTCTAAATGTTCCACGGTGCCTGCTTCAGATATCTTCATGGTTGTTGGAACCATGATGGAACCACAAATTGTTCTCATCTTCTCCCAGGAGAAGTCTTCACATGCTTGTGGGTAGACATCCCCCTGAGTCACTGATGGGTTCAAGGCCCATCAGTTACCCCCAGCCTCATTTAGTCCATTTGGTGAGACAGTTTTACTGGGCTTTGGCAATATCTTTTTTTTTAAAGTTTATTTAATTAATTTAGAATATTTTCCCATGGTTACAAGATTCACGTTCTTTCCCTCCTCTCCTCCCAACCTCCTCCCATAGCCAACACACAATTCCTCTGAGTTTTACATGTGTCATTGATCCAGACCTATTTCTATATTACTGATATTCACAATAGGGTGATCATTTAGAGTCTACATCCCCAATCATATCTGCATTGACCCATGTGATCAAGCAGCTGTTTTTCTTCTGTGTTTCTGCTCCCACAGTTCTTTCTCTGAATGTGGATAGTTTCTTTCTCATAAGTCCCTCCTAGTTGTCCTGGGTCACTGCATTGCTGCTAGTAGAGAAATCCATTACATTCGATTGATGATTGTGCCCATCTCTGTATCCATCTCTGTGTACAATGTGCTCCTGGTTCTGCTCCTTTCACTCTGCATCAGTTCCTGGAGGTCGTTCCAGTTCACATGGAATCCCTCCAGTTCTTTATTCCTTTGAGCACAATAGCATTCCATCACCAACATATACCACAATTTGTTCAGCCATTCCCTAATCAAAGGGCATCCCCTCATTTTCCAGTTTTTTGTGTGGCAAAATCTTGAAGCCATAAATGAGAGCTGGGTGAGAGGTGAACACCAAAGGTGGATGAACAGCCCTGAAAAAGGCTTGGCTAGCTTTCCCACCAGAGGTGCCAGTCCTTCTTGAATATCCCTTATATCGCTCATCTTACACATGAAGAAAACAATCCCCTGAGAGGACAGATGTCTTGTCAGATCGGAACTATGAAGTAAGCTGGGCTAGAACTCTCTTTATTCCACCAGCCTAGAACACAACATGTTTTCTAGAACTGTGTTACTGTGCTGAAAAGGGGTTCTCAGTGGCTACTAATGGACAGTCATATTCTCGGTGTTGTTTCTCTTTGTTGGGGAAAATGGTTGAGAGAAAGGAGTGTGAGGCAGACGCAGGGCTGAAGCTTGACTAAGAGAAACAGACTGAGTGACAGGGATGAAAGGGGCTGGTGGGGGTTGCTGGGGGTGGGAGCATTTGGTGTCTGAAGGTGAGTAAGACAGGTATAGGCTCCTCACAAGCCCCCCTCAGGGGGCAGTGGCAGAGTGGGACATTAGTGTCAACATGATTGGAAAGAGAACATCTAAAGTGCTAAGGAGAAGAACAGACTGATTTCTAGTAGTGAGAAGTACCCACTTGATAAGCTGATTGTCAGTCAAGCTTATCTGTTCATTAAAGCAGGTCCCTTAAGGACTTCTCCTAGGTAACACTGTGTTAGTCTGGTTCCAATTTGTTGTATGTACTTGACAGTAATCAGGCTGGATCTAGGATAAATATAAGTCACAGAATGGCAGAGCTGGGAGGAGCCTTAGAAGATGGAATAGTGGAGTTGGGACAGATCTTGGAACAGAGAATGTCAAAGGTGGAAGGGACTGTCCAAAACAGAGTTCGTTAGCTCCCTCCCCTCCCTAAATCCACTCTTTCCCCAAACTTCCTACTATCTTTCTGATCAACAATATTTTTGCCCTTGGTGTCAGCCTCAACTCCCCCCTCTCTCTCTCCTTCTCCATAGCTATTCAATTGTCAAAGCTTGTCATTTCTACCTCCACACCATCTCTTCTCTCCACTCCTTTGGCTACTAGCCCAATTCAATCTCTTATTGCTTCTCATATGGACTATTACAATTGACTCTCAATTGGTCTCTCTGCCTCCAGTCTCTCTCCCTCTTCACTCAGATACCCAAATAGATTTTCCTAAAGGGCAGGTCGGACTTCATCCCCTCACTACTCAAAAACCCTCAATGACTCCCTATCACCTGGATCAAATAGAAAACCCTCTGGGATTTAAAAATCTTTACAATCTGGACCTTATCTTTTCAATTGTGCTCTGTTTTATTCCCCTCTGTGCTCTCCATGATGAATGAATAAATAAGCATTTATTAAGTGCTTACTATATACCAGACACCATACCAAGTGTTAGGCAGATAGACACAACCAAGTCAACAAGTTCTTGCCCTCAAGGAGCTTACATTCTAGCAGAGGAAGACAATCCATTTGGTGTATAAAGAGTTGGAAAGCAAGGGTATGGCAGAGTGTAGACCTGGTAATAAGCCAGAGTATGGGTAGTATGGCTTAGAGATGATTCAGGTGAGGTTCTACTGGTTTAATTGCTATTCCTTACAATTTTACCATTCTTCTTCCATGCCTTTGCCCTGGTGGTTCCATCTTTGTCAAAGGTTGTCTCCTTCATTGTTCCTTTGACTCCTGGAATCTTTTCTTCAAGACTTCAAGACTCAAGTCAACTTGCCACCTCTCTGCACTAGCCTTTCCTGCTTCTTCCAGCTGCTAGTGCATTCCTCTCTCAAATTATCTTGCATTTTATTTGTGTGTGTCTCATGTATACATGCACCCCACTCTCTTCCCCATAGCGTCCCCAAAGTCCTACAGTAGTTCAAGCAATTAAAACTTATATAAGGATTCTCCAAAGTAGTAAGGCTTTAATGCCCAAGATATTAAAGCTTTAAGTTAAACCATTATTTAGAAATTTTATTCTTAAGAGTTTATGGCTACACTAAGACTTAGGGACACCCTGGATACATGTCATGGAATCCTTTGAATGCAAGTGCCCTTGAGGGCCCCGAGATTTAGCATAGTGCTAGGCAAATAGCTGTTCCTTAATAAATGGCTATTAATATGACTGACCTCAGAACATAGAATGGTGGAGCTGGGAGGGATGGCTCTCTCTCTTTCTCCCCTCCTCTGTCTTTCTCTTTTTTCTATCTCTCCTTTCTTCTCTCTGACTCTCTCTCACCTCCTCTCTCTCTTTTCTACCTCTCCCTTCTCTCTCTGTCTCTCCCTTTCTCTCTGTCTCTGTCTCTCTGTGTCTCTCTCTTCCTCTCTCTTTTTTTCTCTCTCCTTTCTCCTGCCTCTGTCTCTTCCCTCCTCTGTTTATTTTTTCTCTCTCCTTTCTTCTCTCCCTCTCTCTGTGTCTCTCCCTTCCTCTGTCTTTCTCTTTTTCTCTTCCCTATCTTCTGTCTGTTTTTCCCTCCCCCTCTCTTTTCTCCTGTCTGTCTTTCCCCTCCTCTCTCTCTCTCTCTCTCTCTCTCTCTCTCTCTCTCTCTCTCTCTCTCTCTCTCTCTCTCTCTCTCTCTCTCTCCCTCCCTCTCTCTCTCTCTCTCTCCCTCCCTCCCTCTCTCTCTCTCTCTCTCCCTCCCTCCCTCTCTCTCTCTCTCTCTCCCTCCCTCCCTCTCTCTCTCTCTCTCTCCCTCCCTCCCTCTCTCTCTCTCCCTCCCTCCCTCTCTCTCTGTCTCTCTCTGTCTCTGTCTCTGACTCTCTCTCTTTTCTATCTCTTCTTTCTTCTCTATCTCTCTTTGTATCTTTCTCTCTTTAAACTAGACCTATGATTTCAAAAATATAAGGAGCTGCCCATTAAGAACTTACCCTAACCAATGTAGGTGGGCATTGGCTTTCCACGTTATATTCTGAGAGTTGTTGGGGGTGGGTACTGAGAATATATGTGTCACACATGCAAGCATACAGTGGGACTTAAACTCACCCTTTCTGGACCATGAGGCCCGTGTTCTATTCTCGATACTCATTTAGAAGGACCCTAAGGATGTAGGACATTAGAGTGGGGGTGGTGGTTTATACTCTCAATGAAATTCTTGTTTCTGTAAAACTTTAGCTTGAGTCCTATCCAAGCTGAAGTTGAGCCTCAGTTTCTTCCTTTGTTGCATCTATCCCTCAGGGGCTGTTGTGAGGATCGAGTGAGATAATAGGTGCCAAGTGCCTCGGAATAGCTCTCTGTTAGTGGGTGGAGGGGAAAGGGCAGCAGCCTTGCCAGAGGTTACCCTAGGAGTTGGGGGCAGAATCGGGGCTAGACTCCAAGGCCTTCTGAGGCTCTCTCTGCCACCCCAATGTTGTTCTCTGAGCCAAACCCAAGCTTTCAGTGTCTGTCCATGCCTGGAGCCTGCAATAACCTTCTGCCTTCCCCCTCAGTGATGCTGACCTTCATGACAAGACAGAACCAGCCTTCCCTGGGGCAGCACAAGATGCCCCTTCCCTCCCTCCCTCCTTCCCTCCCTCCCTCCTTCTGTGAGCTCCCAGACTTGGCAGCTGGTTCCAGGCGGGCAGCGGGCATTATCCTTCTCCCACTCCCCCTGCCCCCCTTTGTGTCACCTCCGATCAGTGGCCGTATCTTTCTTGCTGGAACACGACCGTGAACTTCCCTCCAATTAGAGTTAGGCCGTTGGCTGTCCCCAACACGGAATCAGATTAGGGGCCCCCCGTGCTGACATGCTGACAGGTCGGCCTTGTTTGGTATCAAGTTAAGTGTGCAATTCATCAGAGCCCGAATGCAGCCAACTACGGCCATGGCTGCGGGGGCGTCCATGGAGGCGTTGCTTGGCAACACTGCCAGGGTCTGCTCCAGGAAATCTCAACTTTGCCTGTATTTATGGGAGATCTGAAAAAGTGCAAGATATATACTATGAGATTCTTTAATGTAACTCCTTTTCCCAAGAGGGAAAATGAGGCAGGGAAAGAGGACCCAGAGTTGGGGGGGGGATCCATCCAGTAGAGTCAAACCCTTCAATCCCCCTCCCACCTTACGAGATTGTAGACTCAGAGAACCGTGGAATCAGAATTACAGAGAATTACCAGGGTTTAGAGTCAGACTCTTAGCACTGCATAGCCAATCTTATAGTCCAAGATTATTAGAATCCAAATCAGGATTGGAGCCATCTTTGAATCATGGGATCTTGAGCAGAGCGGAATCTTAATCCTTAGACAAAAATCATAGTATTTTAGTACAATGCCTCTCAGTCCTTAGTGTGAGAGTCTTAAAACTATGGACTCTTAAAGCCATGAATTCTGATGCAGAGCATCTTAGCATCCTGGGACCATATAACTGAAGATATCAACTTCTTAGTATGAACTTAAAGTCTTAAAATGAGAATTCCAGAATTCTTGAATCATAAAATCATAGTTCCTTAGGCCGTAGGCTCATACTCTTAAACTCAGAATCAAGGAGGATTAGAATCATAGATTCAGAAGCTTAGAAGCACAGAATCTTAAACTTTTAGAGAAACACAGAATCTTAAAATCATATCACAGATGGTAAGATTCAGGTTCACAGAATCTTAAAATGATGAACTTAATTTCTAAGATTCAGAGTTGCAGAATCTTATATCATAAAGTTGTAGTCTTGTAGACCCACAGACTCAAATTCTTAGACTCAGAATCCTTGAGTCTTAAAATCATAGATTCACAAACTGTTAGATTCAGGAGCAAAGAATATGAAAATCATAGACTTATATTCTTAGATTTAGAGCATCAGAATCCTTGAATCTTAAAATCATCATTTCTAAGACCCACAGACTCAAATTCTTAGACTCAGAATCCTCGAGTCTTAAAATCAGAGATTCACAAACTGTTAGATTCAGGAGCAGAGAATATGAAAATCATAGACTTTTATTCTTAGATTTAGAGTGCCAGAATCCTTGAATCTTAAAATCATCATTTCTTAGACCCACAGACTCAAATTCTTAGACTCAGAATCCTTGAGTCTTAAAATCATAGATTCAGGAGCAGAGAATATGAAAATCATAGACTTATATTCTTAGATTTAGAACATCAGAATCCTTGAATCTTAAAATCATCATTTCTAAGACCCACAGACTCAAATTCTTAGACTCAGAATCCTTGAGTCTTAAAATCATAGATTCACAAACTGTTAGATTCAGGAGCAGAGAATATGAAAATCATAGACTTGCATTCTTAGATTTAGAGCATCAGAATCCTTGAATCTTAAAATCATCATTTCTTAGACCCACAGACTCAAATTCTTAGACTCAGAATCCTTGAGCCTTAAATTCATAGATTCACAAACTGTTAGATTCAGGAGCAGAGAATATGAAAATCATAGACTTATATTATTAGATTTAGAGCATCAGAATCCTTGAATCTTAAAATCATAATTTCTAAGACCCACAGACTCAAATTCTTAGACTCAGAATCATGGACTCTTCAAATCACAGGATTGTTGACTCTTAGACAAAGGATCATGGAAACTTGGACTAATAAAACCTCACAGTCATAGACTCTCTGACTCAGAATCATACAATCTCAGACCTATGGAGTGAACCATTGAATAACAGAATTTGTGACATGTCATAGACTCTTAGGATCATGGGTTTAGTCAAATAGACTCTTTAGTTCAGATTCAGAATCACAGAATCTTTGAATTTTCAACTCAGACGGTTATAATCAGAATAATTTGCTTTTAAATCTTAGACTCTGAGAGTCATGGAATCTTAACCTTAAGCCCTCTAACATCTTCAAATCATAGAATCTTACGCAGCCTCAGAATTAGAGAAGTTTAAAAGCTTTGAAGCACATGTGCTTAGAATTATAGACTTGTAGACCTTTGGAAGTCTTGGGTTCATAGATGGTTAGAGCTGGAAGGGGTCTTTGCATCCTGAAGTCATAGAATTCCAGATGTGGCAAGGTCCTATGAAATCCTTTAGTCCAACTCCCAAAGAGGGAAAATGAGTCAGTGTAATGTAATACAATGATCAGAACACTCAGCTAAGTAGTTGCATGCCTTTGGTTAAAAATCCTGTTCCTTCTCTGGGGCTCGTCTATAAAAGGAGTGGGTCAGATGAATTGATCTCAAAGGTCTCTTCCAGCTCTGCCCTCCTATGATTCCTGTGACTTGTCCAAGGCCACACAGCAAGTTGGAGACTCATTTAATTGCCTTAATTAACAATTTGATTAAGTAATTAACATGTAATTGCATAGAGTTCTGTGCTTAGGGAGATAGAAAAGAGCGAGTTTCTGAATTGAAGGAATTTCCAGTATAATAGAAAAGATAAGATATTCATAAAATTAATTATTGTATGAACATAAGACAGGATCAAGGGACATGAGAGAGTGCCACAGGGTTCAGAGGAGAGACAGCTATGGCCCAGGGAATCAAGGGAGGCTTTATGGAGGAACTATAGCTTTTGATTTGGATCTTGAAGAATAAATAGCATTCCTACTGATTGGGATGGAAGGAAGGGGGGACAGTCTATGAATGTGATCGTCCTGCTGGGGTCTCATATAGACTAATTTAACTTTCCTGGAAATTGTCCCACAGATTTCTTTTTGAAAATTTTATTTTCCCACAGACTTCTTGAAGACAGTTCTGGGATTTTAGAAGCTTTGGCCCAAATCCAGGAACTATAATCTGGTTCTCAATATAATTCTAGCTAGTTGATTTTTCAGAAAACAGTCACTTTCGCTGTGATTCTCTTGGTGATTGTCTTTTTTGAGAAAGACATAACACTTTCTAATGGGCCATTGCAAGTTGTGAGCAGCTTCCAAGTTCATGGACTCCCTGCTTCTCTCTAGGGAGGCCTCTTAATGGTGTCTTGTGTTTACTGTGAGGCTTTTTCCTACTCTTTACTAGCCTTCGCAAGGGTTTTATCTTCCCTTATTTCAGGAGAGTACATTAAAAATGTGTTGGAATTGGAATCCTAGGATCTGGGAGCAATTTGCCCCCGTAGGTGGTGAATTATTCTCTGGGTCTCAGAGTCCTTACTTGTAAAATGAGGGAGTTAGACCAAATGGTCTCTGATGCTCTTTCCCCTCTAGATTTTGATCTCAGAATCAAATAATTCCATTATTATTATTTTTCAACCTCAGTTTCTCCATGTTTAAATTGAGGACAAGATTAGTAGTATCAAAATTCAATTAGAAACAGATCCCTACTGACTTAGAAAATCACAAATTAACATTATCTCTGTCGCCTTGTATTCTTGTTTATTTTGTTAAACATTTCCCATTTTAATCTTGTTAGGGCTGGACTGGGGAGTGTTGTGGGCTGCCCAGAGAGTTTGATGCTTCCCCTACTCCTCCAAGCCTTAGGTCCTTTTCAGCTCTCAGTCTATTATCCTGTGATTCCAGGGAGAAGAAATAAGATTAGCAAACACATAGGGATGAGAAAATGCAAGATGTGTTATCAGGGTCCGTGAGTGGTACAGTCTGCTTGGAGCACAGAGTATTTGAGAGGGATTAGTGGGGGCCTTGAATGACTAGCTAAAGGATATGGATTTTATACTGTAAGTTATGAACAATGAAAGGCAAGTACTGGGGCACCCAAGCCAAAGGCTGAGAGCTATCTGTGGCTGTTAAGTGCTCCATAACTATACAAGGAGTCATTCAGATGCTGGTAATCGGAGGAGAAGCTGTGGCTAGGGAGCTGGCCTCTGGGTATCTGACAGTGCATGGAGGGCTAGTGAGGGGTGAGTAGGATGCTTAGGAGAGGAGACAATAAAGAACATTATTGTGTCAGGCTGTGATTGAGAGAGCTTGATTTTGGGGGAAGAATGTTATCAATCATCGCCCATTTATCAAGTACCTACTATGTGCCAGGTGCTGGGGATACAAAGACCAACTTGAAACAGTTCCTGCTTTCAAAGATCTTCTGGAATGATGGCGGAGTAGGAATGGGGCAAAGAAGAGGCATTTGGGAAAGCTGAACAATAAATCCAGCCTGTTGTTCTATGAGTGACCTTTAAGATGAGCTCCTCAGGCCCAGGAGAGAGCTTCTGTGTACACCCACAGGTAGGGCAGTAATAATAGGGCTGATGATGCAGAAAAAGACGTGGGCAGGAATAGTTAGGAAAAGAACCAAGGTGAGTGATGGCCCCTGTAAAAAGAAATTCTTTATTCCTTTTTTAATTTAACAGGGGACCTGGAGGTCCCTTTACCATAGAGATATGTAGGGATTAACCAGTCCACAGTGACAGGAAGTAGAAGCCATACAGACAGTAGGAAGAAACCATAAAGAAAGGAAGGAGGAACCATAGAAAGAGGAAGTGTGGTAGGAAAAGGGTATAAAAGGGGCAAGCATGAATTGGTCAGCTGTCAGTTGCTGATAGGGCTGTCATTTGCAGGGAAGTTGGCTGCTGGGTGTGAGCTGGTGGTTGGCATTTAGTTGCTGGAACATAAAGGTGGGCCTGAGCTTACTGAGAGGACTTTTTGACTTTTAGCCTTTAGAGGGCTTTTTGGCTTTGAGTTTTTTTTTTGCTTTTGGTTTGGTCTGTTAGGTTTTTTTCCTTTCTTGAACTTTTTGTAGGTGGCTAGTCTTCATTGACAGACCTAATTGGGGTTGGATTAAACACTGATTGGGTTGGTTTTGATTGGGCTGGATTGGATTGAACTCTGTAGGGTGGTTGTTATTAGCAGTAGTTATAGGCAGTTTTAGGTAGTAATTATAGGTAGTTATAGGGTAACTAGTATAGATATTAGGGCATTTTCTTTCTCTACCTCTTTCCTATATTTCTCTCCCTTACTATGTACATTTTACTATCTTTATTTAAATTAAATTAAATTGTTCATTGTTAAAAGCTGCTAGAAATTTTTTTTCTTAAAGGGATAATATTTATATCTCTACTATATTCTAATTAAAACTTAAGTTATTAAAAGCTTCTCTTTTATTTTGTCAAAACCCCTATTTTAACCCTTATACCCCCAAGTCCAGAAAGAAAGGGTCATCAACATCACCTAATTCTGGAGAGGATTTGAAAAGAAGGAGAGCTGCAAATGGCCACTGGACTTGGCAGGTAGGGGATTCCTGGTAACTTTGGTCAGATCTAAAACCCAATTTAGTTAATTAGCATGTACTGCCCATTATTCTCCACCTATCTACAAAGACTCAGTAGGTCCACACAGAGTTGTTGTGTGCTGGAAAAAGCAGCTAGGTGGCTCAGTGGATGGAGAGCCAGGGTTCAAATCTGATCTCAGATACTTCCTAGCTGTGTGACCCTGGGAAAGTCACTTAACCCCCATTGCCTACCCCTTATCTCTCTTCTACCTTGAAACCAATACACAATTCTGATTCTAAGATGGAATGTAAGGCTTTTACAAAACAGTGCCCTGGGCTTGGGGTTATTAAACAGATTCAGGGTAACACTCTAGCACTTAATCCTTTTGTAAATTTAGGGTACTCAATTTATTTCTCAGCCTCAGTTTCCTGATCTAGAAAATGGGGATAGTAAAATCTACTTTCTACTTCACAGGATTTTTGTAAAGAAAACTCATTTCAAACTGTAAAGTATTATGTTAAAATAGGCTGTGTGAGTTTTGTTGGGGAGTAAGGGAAGGGAGAGGCCTGGATCAGAGGACGATGCCCAGGAGGGTCTCCGTGTTGCCACAATCAGAATGGCTGGAGCAAGAAGGCAGCAGCTACTGTCGGTTGTACTGATGGGTGTCACCAGCTTCTGTCTTATTCTGAAGCTGACTCTGGAATTTACATAAAAGCAGGGGAGAGTCTGGGCTTTTGGGCTGGTTTCAAGGCTACCTATTTCCTGTTTTTCCCCCCCTCTGGCAGAAAAGCAGAGCTTTGGGTACTGAGTACTGTCATGGCTGTGCCTGAGGATTAGTGTTTGTATTTCCCTGTGTTGTGAGTGTGTCTCCCAGGAAGGCTTATGTTCTGAATTTATGCTGTGAATTGCCTGGAAGAGACTGAAGAGTTTGCCTAGTTCAACATCCCTCTTATATGGAGGAAGAAAATGAGCTCTATTCAGTCTAAATTATTTAGCCAAGGATTATTTAAGAAGTAGTTGAGGTAGAATTTGAACCCATACCCTGTGACCCCGAATCTAGTGCTCAATCACCAGAGCACAGTTGCTTTGGCTAAAAACAATGCTAGGTATAAAGGACAAATTTCCTCATCTCTGAGATTTGAGAAGCTGCTTGGTAGAGTGGATAGGGAGTTGGACTTGAAGTCTCAGGAAGGCCTGAGTTTGAATTCTATCTTGCTGGCTAGAAGAGAAGTTGCCTAATCTCCCCAAACCTCAGTTTCTCATCTGGAAAATAGGAGAATAATACCAGTTGTCCTTACCTCTCAGGACAAAAGAAAGTATGTATTAAGATGCTTTGGGAACCTTAAAATGCCACATAAACACCAGTAGTAGTTGTTGCAGCTGCTGCTGTTATTATAATGAGTTGTGTGACCTTGAGTAAGTCAAATCCTCTGAGTCTCAGTTTCTTCATCTGTAAAATGATTGGGTTGGACCTGATGGCCTCTAAGGTCCCTTCCAGATTTGAATCTGCACTTCCCCAACTCACTTGAATTTATCTTAAAAAGTAGATCGGAGGATGTCTTTCTTGAGGCTAGCTTTGGGCAACAGGATGCCCTTTTTTTGTTATTTCAGCTTTGTAATCCTGGCAAAAAAAACACGACTCTATAAGAGAGACATAATAATAATTCTGTAATTATTAATTAATCATTATCAATTAATTAGTCAATAATTAATAATAATTATGGAATCATTATCAATTAATTAGTCAGTAATTAATAATAATAATTACGGAATCCCACTCGGAGGGCTTTGGGGATGACAGTGTTCTAGAAGCCATAATCATAATTTGTAATCCGTACTTGTTCATAATAACACTAATGGTTATTACTGCCCTCAACAATACACTGAGCTCCTGGAGACATGTGTGCTCCTGGTCACTGACACTCAGGGTGTTTGGCCGCTCCCCTGCCACTCCATACTGGGGGAGATGGACCCTCTGGTCTCTTTCGGCTAAGTCAAGCTCTGTTGACATGTGCCTGGGGATGGACTTCATCATTTTCCATTCTTCTTCCCCAGCTCATTTTTCAAGGAGGAAGGTTTGGAAGCCATCGTTGCTGGCGTCTGGCTGAGCATCCTGACAGAGGCTGTAAATCACAGGGGCCCCCACAGGTGGGTGTCGGAGCTCTTGAATCCAAGTGGGGCTGGAAATGGTGCTGGGTTCACTTCCCCTCATCCCTACTCTGCCGAGGTGCCTGGGGTTCTGAGAATCGTTGTCAGCTGGGTCTACACCCACACAAAGCAGGCAGAAGAAGGGAACGCTTGGAGCCCGCCAGTGAACCAGATGTTTAGGAAACAATGGATTAAATGTTGTAGTTTGACTGGCTGCCTCCAAAGTCAATTGGACTCGTCCAGCTGTTTTCTAAACACCTATTACTTGGCCAAATTCAACTGGTGGTTTTCAAAATTTAACCAGCTGTTGAAGAAATTCCCTCTTGTTTAGAGGAAATCAATCTCCTTTTCCAAAAGACCCTGTGGGTTGGCCAAGTTCAATCAAGAACTCCATATCCATCCATGAGTACCCTTATTTAGGACCTACTATGTTCCAGGCACTGCGCTGAGGGCTGATGATACAAACACAATGAAGGAACTAATTGTTGGCCTGAAAGAGCTTCCATTCTATCTGGGGAGCCAATGTGTACCCGCAGAGATAAACTGAGGTCCAGGGGCAAGACTCTGGAAGAGAGGGAGGCTGAAGACTCTGTGCCCCACTTTAATCCAGTTTATGCTGGAGTCAAGACTTCACCCCATGGTGTCCCTTCCAAACAAAGGACAAACAACAACGTAGAGATATATACGAAATGAATGGGTATAAAATCAATAAAGGTAATTGGAGGCAGGGGAAACTAAACACAGAAGGTGTATGCAGTGTAAATTCAGGATATTCTATTCTATTTTATTTTTGGAGAAGCAGCAAGAGGGGATTAAGTTAAACCTTCTTGGATGTAGCACTGGAGTTGAGCATTGAAGGAAGGGAAGCTTCTCATAGAACAAGAACATCAGGTGAGGGGGCAGCTAGGTGGCTCAGGGGATTGAGAACCAGGATCAGAGACGTTAGGTCCTGAGTTCAAATCTAGGTTCAGACATATCTTAGATATGTGACCTTGGACAAATTACTTAATCCCCATTGCCTAATCCTTACCACTCAGTATTGATTCTAAGATGAAAGGGAAGGGTTTAAAAAAGGAACATCATATGAAAGGAGTCCTTTCATAAAACCCCTCATTTAATAGTATAAAAATTAAAATTAATCTGAGATAATTAAAATATTCTATTTTAGGGTTATATTCTATTAAAGATTATTAGCCCATGGCTAATGGGTTCAAAAAACCTGCTCCACCAGTCGCCAACAGGAAGCAAAGAGCCTGGGACCAGGAAACCCACCAAATTTATCCCCCTGTCTATGTCAGCACCTAAGGACAGGAAGTCAATGGGCTCCTGGGAAATGTAGTTCAAAGGCACAAGATTTCCAATTACACAACAGAAAAGTAAACTGAGACCCTGAGCAGAAAAGTAATTTGTCCAAGGTCACTTTGGAAGTAACCAGCAGAGCTGGGGTTCAAACCCATGTCGTCTGCTGTCAGATTTCCAGGCTCCAAACTATATCCATTTTTGTTCTTAAAGACTTTTATATCTCAGTAAAAAGTCACAAAATGCCCAGAATATCAACATTGGCAGGATTTGAGAGACCATCTAGCCCAACTCATAGGTGAGCAAGTATTCCTTCCACCACATGCCAGACAAGGGCTCATCTGGTCTCTGCTTGAAGACTTCCTCCTCCCAGGGAGCTCACTACTTTGCCTTTTTAATAGCATCTCTGATTTGGAAATCAGAAAAAATTCATTTGGAAATTTGATCTGATCTCCAGGCTACTCTCGTCTCTTGGCAGACCCCCTTCCCATCGATTGGTCCTGGTTCTGTCCTCTGGGTTCAAGCAGAACACAACTAATCCTTTTCTCAACTAACCTTTCAAATACATGAAGACAGGTTTCATGTCCTCCTGTACCTCCCCTCTCCCCACCGGCCTTCTCTTCTCTGGGCTAATCAATCCTCATGACGGGAACTCTTGGCCCATCACTGTCCTCTCTTTCTTGCTGTCCTCCAAATACTCTCCACGTGACCAATATCCTTTGGAAAAGGTGGCGCAAACAAACGAACCTGATACCATAGACATGGGCTGATCAGGGCAGAGGACCGCAGCACTACTGCTCCCCTCTCTCTCTTTCGGGGAGCCTTGTCTATGAATAGAGCCCAAGATCTCACTCCTTTTTTGGCTGCCCCATCACACGAATGACTTATGTTGAGATTTTCCTTCACTCGAACCTCCAGATCTTTTCCAGAAAATTCAACTGGTTTTTGTTGTTGTTTAAACAACCCATTGTTTGGCCGAATTCAACCAGTTGTTTCCAAAATTCTACCAGCTGTTTCTCAAAAGACCTCATTGTTTGGCTGAATTCAGCCAGTTGCTCTCAGATACTCATGTTTTGCTGAATTCAGCTGGTGGTTTTCTAAATTTGATCAGCTGGTTCCAAAACACCCTGTTTCAGTGAATTCCGCCGCCATTTGTTTCAGTAAATACCCCCCTTCTCCCAATCTGCAGCCGTTGTTCAAAGACACCATTGTCCTGTCGAACTCAAGAAGTTTTCAGATGATCCCACTCGACCGCCGAGTCCAGCAAGGTGTTTTGGAAATCCAACCAGCTGTTTTCAGCATCTGCATTGTTGGAGTGAAACCAACCAGTTGTTTAAGAACTGCCCCCTTGTTTGGCAGAGTCCGGCCAGCTGTTTTCAAGCACCCTATTGGATGAGTGAATTCAACTATTTTGTCTAAAAATACCCTCTGGTTTGGCTAAATTCAACCAGTTGTTTTCCAAGGCCAACCGGCTACTTTAGAGCTATCTGATTTTTCTGGTGGGTTTCAATCAGCTTCCACACTCCCAATATAAGGCCATCATCCAGTTGGAACCAACCAATTGTTTTTTAAAAAATGTATTTATTTATGTTATTATTTATTTTAAATCTTTACCTTCCACCTCAGAATCAGTACTGTGTATTGGTTCCAAGGCAGAAGACTGGTAAAGGCTAGGCAATGGGGGTTAAGTGACTTATCCAGGGTCACACAGTTGGGAAGTGTCTGAGGCCAGGTTTGAATCTAGGATCTCCCATCTCTAGGTCTGGCTCTCCATCCACTGAGCCTCCTAGCTTCCCCTCAACCAATTGTTTAAAAAAATCAACCAAGTTTTCCTTCCTTCCTTCCTTCCTTCCTTCCTTCCTTCCTTCCTTCCTTCCTTCCTTCCTTCCTTCCTTCCTTCCTTCCTTCCTTCCTTCCTTCCTTCCTTCCTTCCTTCCTTCCTTCCTTCCTTCCTTCCTTCCTTCCTTCCTTCCTTCCTTCCTTCCTTCCTTCCTCCCTCCCTCCCTCCCTCCCTCTCTCTCTCTCTCTCTCTCTCTCTCTCTCTCTCTCTCTCTCTCTCTCTCTCTCTCTCTCTCTCTCTCTCTCTCTCTCTCTCTCTCTCTTTCTTTCCTTCTTGAGTCAATTCAGCCATTAATTTAAAAAAAAATACCCTCCTTGGGTATTGCAGCCAGTTGTTTTTCATATTCAACCAGCTATTTTCATAGGTACATTCTAAGGTCATTCTTTGGGCATTTCTAAGGGCATTCTTCTTTCATTATTCCATTGAAATATGACCTCAAGCTCCCTGATTGTTCAGTAGAATCCGACCACTGAGGCAGGGTGGTTCAGTGATAATATAGAATCATAGGACCAGGGCTTAGCGACAGCTAGGTGATGCTGCATGTAGCATGCTGTACTTGTAAGTCAGGAAGGCTTGAATTCAAATTCCACCTTTCGCCAGCTGTAGGACCTTAGGTAAATCACTTAAACTCTGCCTCAGTTTCTTCAGCTGTAGAATGGGAATCATAATAGGATCTACCTCCCAGGACCATCGTGAGAAACAAGATTTGTAAATGTTTAACTGCTATGTCAACAGTGGCTACTAATACTTCTACTACTACTTGGGTGTCCTTGGGCAGTTCTCATTGATGAAACCATAGCTTCCCTCTTTCCACTCAGCCTTGATGAATAGGGACAAAATATTTGTTCTTTTCCTACTTTGGGTGCTGTCATGACTACCTGGAATTTCCATGTCAAGGTGCTTTCTACTCTGGGGACAATGTGAGGGGACACAGTCCTCTCCAAAAAGCATTTGTTAGGTACCCACTAGGTACCATGGGTGCATAGGTGTCGTTGCTGGGCTGGTTATGAAATTGTGCCTGGATCCCACTCCTGGACCTCCTGGTGGTCCGAGGTCTTGGCTTTTGAAGCTTCCAAGGTCAGCCTTCACTTGTCTTCAACTAAAACAAAAGAACCAATATTGAGGCAAGGAAAGGAAGGCCACGTTCATGGGCTGATGAGGAGGCTCTAAGGACATTATCTTTTCTCTCACCACCAGGCAGCAAGAAGTCCTCTGAAAGAAGACCAAGGTGGGAAAGGGGGAAAGCTATGGTGTTCTGGAGCCTTTTGAATACTCTCAGCTAGTCCAGCCAATCCACAAAAGGTTTCTTTTTGTCCTAAGGAAACAGACCAGAATCATTATTACAGGATATCTGCCCATGCTTCACAGTCTTCTTGGGGACTGCATCCTATGCACACTAATAAAGACTGGCCTCATTGGCCAGTTATACTCTTGGTATACTTCTAACGCTTGAAGAGTGAAGGTCTTAAAATCACTGGAAAACATGTTCTTGCTTTGGTAAGCTCCAGTGTGCTGGGCTCTTCTTCTGACTCTCTCTTTCTCCAGAGATCTCACAGGATCTTGGCATTATCCTTCTGAACATCAATTCTTCCTAGATAACACGTCCCACCTCTATTCATCACGACACCAAAGGGTACCAACGAGGTAAACTCCTACGAGTTGAATATTCTATTTTCTATGATTTTGATGGTCCCTCCTCTCTGAAATTCTCTGTTCCAAAGTCCCTCCCAGCTCAGACAATTTGTTCTCAGGGTATTCCCCCCACTCGTTTTCTATACTTCAAAATCTTTTTCAGTGCTGTGGTTTTTGGTGTCTTTGAATTCATGTTGGGGACTTGCTATGACTGAAGAAAGTGATCTTGGTTAATCGAGTGTTTGGAATTCTTTATCTACTCAAATTTTCACTTTGTTCAGAGCCTTTCCCTGTGCCTTTTGGCTCATATTATTGTGGTTCTAGGTTTGTGTTCTAGGTCAGGGCTGACCCACATGGTTCAGTCTTGGCATGTAAACAAAATGAGATGCTCATATATAATTGAATATATAACGAAAAGTTTATTTTAACAGGAGTAGGAAAAGGATATTCAGAAGGATACAGGATTGATCCAACTGGACACAGTCCCCCTCTCCTTCTACAATGGTGATGGTGGCCCATCTCGGCTGGTAGTGTGTGTTAAGTCTAATAAACCCTAACTCCTCTAGTACTGGGCTTTTATACTTGGTAAACAGGGAGGCATGGGAATGGTTTGGGTCTTAGTACCATTTGTCAATTAGATATTAAGGATAATTTCGTTGGCTTTTATTGCCTAGTTGACGGGACAGTGAACTTGGGGTGTGGGTTTTGGGGATGTGATATCTCTCTATGTACTCCCTATAGCTCATAAAAGTCCCAACACAGGGACTTGTGGCTGCTAACTGGCCTTTCCTTTAAAGAAGTCTGACCTTCCCTTAGGGTCCACACAGTCCACATGACTCACAGTATGTATGAAATTAGGTTGATTCAGATTCCTCTTCCTCCAGGGCTCCACTTTTTTTGGTGTGTGTCTGTGTGCCTCTCCTATGCAGGGAACCAAGACTATGTCTCTATTTATATATAGCTTTCTCTCTCCCCCATTCCATTGTTTTTTTTGGGAGGGGAATCTGGTATCTTCTTTCTTTCCATACCTCTGATAACACTTCCTTCCCTTTTTCTAAGTCCAACCAGTTGATATCTCAGAGCCTTTGCCGTAAAACCTAGTTTTATACACAGCTGCTTCATATCTATTAATCCTTCCCTCCCTCCTTAGAAATGGCGATAATATTAATAACTTACATTTCTAGGGTGCATTACAGTTTTCAAAGCATTTTCCTTATAAACAACTCCGTGAGGTAGATACCTTGGGGGTACCCCATTTTATTGATAACCAAAAATTCAGAGAAGTCTGATGTACTAGGTCAGGCAATGAGCAAGTTGCAGATCTGGAACTCAAGCCCATCTCACAAGATGGACTCAGACTTGCTCGAGGTCCCATGGGTAGGATCTGTTGGAAGATGAACTCAAACTTACCTTGTCTAAGTTCTAGGGTGCAAATGCTTGTGTGCTCTTCATCTCTTATTATCCCTAGAGGGTTGGATACATAGGAAGTGCCCAATCAATGCAAAGAAAATAAATGAACTGAAGTCTGTGAGGAACCAGGAGCAAAGGGGGTGGAGGTATGACATGAGGAAGTCTACTTAGAAGCATCCCAACTGTCTAATGATGTTGTTTGTCTTCCCTTTTCAAAGAGGACTAATGACATCATGGAGTGATGGCTTAGCTTGTGCATAAACTAGATTTTAGTGAGGAAAAATTGCATAAAGTCTTCCGCCTCATTGTCTCTTCCCAAATCATTCAGGATCAATGGCAAGACAAAAGTTGGGCTGGCTGGCTATGGCCCCAGGATGCACTGGGTGACCTTGACTTCTTTGATGCATGACACTTTCATGGCTGTTGGAACACGTTGTTTCCTTCTCTTTGAGGAAGTCTTCACCTGCCTATGTTACCCTAAAAAACCAAACAAACTATATATCCCAAGAGCCCACTGACTTCCTGTCATTATGTACTTCCTATAGACAGAGGATAAAGGGAATGGGTTTTGAGGCTCCTCCTCTCCTCTTGGGCATGATGTAGAATCAGCGGTGATGGTGGTAAGGTGGGGATTTGGAAAATGGCTAACCAGCCATGGGCACATGGTTTTTATTTTGTTTCCTCTTTATTCCTTGATTTCTAATGATCATTTACTAAACTTCATGAAAATATATTTTTTTATTATTTGAGATTTAATTTTAATTTTTATACCTGGGGTAGACCCTCCCTAACTCACCAATGGGTTTGAGTCCTATTAGTTACCCTCAGTCTGGTCTAGTCCATCTGCCCAGATGGGTTTACCAGAGTGTGGCCACTGCACATGCTCCAGCCACAGGTGAGAGCTGGGTGGCAGGTAGACACCGAAGGTGGATGAACAGCCCCAGAAAGGGCTTGGCAAGTCCTTACACTGGAGGTGCCCATCCTTCCTGCACACTTTGTACACCCAAGGACAGAATGCTCCATCATGTAAGGTAGTGAGTTCCTGACCACTAGGAGTCTTCAGGGAGAAATTCAGCTGCTCAGAGGCAAGGGCAGGACCATTGAAAAATCTCTGGACACATAGTAGGCAATTTGGTGGATGGAATCGTTGCTCATTCCTGAAGAGGCTGGAGGATCATTGTTGGGGATTTGGGAGAAGAGCTTCTAACTGGAAGAGAGGCTGGACCAGGCTCTGTTCAGCTTTGGCATGTTGAGGTTCTGGGAATCCCAGGTTTGGGAGAAATGTGAGTCCAAACTTGCCCTGGAATTCTCTCTTCTGGAGCTCTGAGCAGTGGTTATTTAGCTGCTTTGAGTTCTAAGATCCATGGTTCCAAGGATGAATGTGTGTCATGGATTTTGAGATGCTTCACATATCGGGAGTAGCCACCTTCCTAATTCACCAATGGGTTGGAGACCTGGTGGTACAGTGGATAGAGAGTCAGGCCTAGAGAGAGGAGGTTCTGGATTCAAATCTTGCCTTAGACACTCCCAAGCCATGTGACTCTGGACAAGTCACTTAACCCCTATTGCATACCTCTTCTGCCTTGGAACCAATACACAGTATTGATTCAAGGACAGAAGGGAAGGGGAAAAAAAAGAAGGCTCCTCGGCCAGCACTGTGAAGGGCCCAGAGGGGGTTCTAGTCGACCCCCTCCTTTCTAAGTGAGGAGACTGTGCTCCAGGGGTCACTGGTCACCTCCCAGACAGAGCCGCCCGGACTACTGCCGATGGCGGCCCAAGCCCTCTTCCTTCCAGCCCAGCTCTAAATCTCTGCCGTGGAAGGATGGGGGTGGAGGGCCCCCCCTTCCTCCCCAGGGAGATGGGGGCGGAGGCTCTGGGCCCTGGGCTGCCTGCTGCCCTCACCTTGGCAGAGGCTGGCAGGGCCCGACGGGGAAGAGAAGAGGCTTTCTCGCCCCCTGGCAGGGAAGGGCCATTGCTTTGTTCCAGGAGGCAGAAGCCTGGCTGGTGATTAATCAGGCCTAGGTGTTGCCCACTGGCGGTGCTCGGGGGATTCGAATTTCGGGGGGGGGGGGCTGCCTCCACCCCACAACAGGGCCCGTCCATCACGGGGTGGGGGGAGGGGGAGGGACCTGGCCCTCCCTGGCCCAACACACACACACACACACACACACACAGTGGATTTCCCAGCTGGGAGGAGCCCAGTTCCTCCCCACCACAGCGGGGGCTGGAGGGGCGTGGGAAGGTGATAAACTGGTTTGGGGCCGGCCCCTTTTCCTGCCCAGCAGAGGGGGGCCTCCCTCCCTTTGTCCTGCATGTCACTGAAGAATGTTGATAAGTTTGGGGATAAAGGATGCTTTGTTTCCCCGGCCCAGCCAAGGGAGGGGCAGGAAGGGGTTAACGCGGCCTTCCCTGCCCATCCCCCTCCCCGTCTACCCAGAGGGCCCGAGCCCGATAGCCAGCACCAGGCCTGCTCGCTGCCTGCCGCTCTGGCCAATTACTGCATGCAGAGCCGGCCCTCCATGTGCAAACCGGAGCCTGCCCAGGCACACAATGGCAGCCGCGGCAGCGGCGGCAGCAGCAGCAGGCGCCCAGGCTGGGGAGCTCAAGGGGGGGAGCTTGAGATTCTCAAGACAGAAAATAATCTTTTCTGAAAAATCGGGACCCCTCAGGCGCGTCTGAGCTGCTGGGTGGTAGAGGGAGAAGGGCCAGGGCTGCGGCAAGATCCTTGTGCACTAAGGGGATGCCCTTCTCCCACCCTCAGTTTACCTATCTGTCAAATGAGCAGATTAGCACAATCTCGAAATTTTCTTCCAGCTCCCACATTCCATGTCCCTTATTCTAAGATTCCTCCTCATTCCGACCAGATGCCACCCCCTCTTAATCCCAACATTCGCTGTTCTAAGCCCCCTCCCAGCCCTGACATTCCCTGTTCTAAGCCCCCTCCCAGCCCTGACATTCCCTGTTCTAAGCCCCCTCTTAACCCCAACATTCGCTGTTCTAAGCTCCCTCCCAGCTCTGACATTCCCTGTTCTAAGCCCCCTCCAACTCTGACAGTCCCTGTTCTAAGCCTCCTCCCAGCTCTGACAGTCCCTGTTCTAAGCCTGCTCCCAGCTCTGACAGTCCCTGTTCTAAGCTCCCTCCCAGCTCTGACAGTCCCTGTTCTAAGCTCCCTCCCAGCCCTGACAGTCCCTGTTCTAAGCCCCCTCCCAGCTCTGACTTTCCCTGTTCTAAGCCCCCTCCCAGCTCTGACATTCCCTGTTCTAAGCCCCCTCCCAGCTCTGACAGTCCCTGTTCTAAGCCTCCTCCCAGCTCTGACAGTCCCTGTTCTAAGCCTCCTCCCAGCTCTGACAGTCCCTGTTCTAAGCCTCCTCCCAGCTCTGACAGTCCCTGTTCTAAGCCCCCTCCCAGCCCTGACTTTCCCTGTTCTAAGCCCCCTCCCAGCCCTGACATTCCTTGTTCTAAGCCCCCTCCCAGCTCTGACAGTCCCTGTTCTAAGCCCCCTCCCAGCCCTGACAGTCCCTGTTCTAAGCCCCCTCCCAGCCCTGACATCCTTGACTCCTAACTAGTGTTTATTAAACTCCAACAGCACGTGTGCCCCAAGTCCTGGTGAGACAAAGCACAGTAACATAAGGTCCTCCTCTGCCCTCCAGGTACCCACAGTCCAGGTGAGGAGTCAAGACACCAACACAGGAAAACATAAACAACAATCTAAGGCATCCGCATGAGATCTCACGGGTCATTAAGTGCCCAATGACGGGCAGAGGCTCCAAGAGCTCTCGCTGTTCAGGAGAGGCAGAGATCCCCATAGCTTGGGAGGCCAGGAGAGGCTTCCAGAAAGAAGAGGAGTCTGAGGGATCTCAGAGGTAATCCACTCGAATTTCCTGCGTTTACCGAGGAGGGGAAAGAGATTTGTCCAAGGTTACGCAGCACTTGTAGGTGGCAAGACCCAAATCTTTTGGCTCCCGATCCTACCACACTCTGCCCATGGCAAAGAGTTTGACAGCTATGTATGTGCTGGGGCTGCTCTTTTGCCCCAGCCCCCAGTCTGAATCCCCAGCGATGGCTGCTGCCTTTCCCCTTAGTGCTCTAGTGAACTCTTCCTGGCTGGGGCTCTTTTCCTAGGATGGACCTTTGAGCCCCCACTGGTGCGCCTCCCTCCATGATTATCAGGCAGCGTCACTTAGTCAGCTCGACTTCATTAGTTTTTAGAAAGGGATATTTGCTAAGGTGACAGAGTAAGAGCAATGGGTAGGAAACAGTCCCCTAAAAGGCTGTGACACATCCCCCCCACTAGTACATGCAGAGTCCAGAGGAAGTGGGCTCAAGATTTGAAAGGACATGGGATTGAGGGGTGACTTTTTGTTCCTGATTGCTGGAAGCCCCTTGGAGACACTCATGAAGTTTTCCTTAGGGGGAAGAGGAGGAGGAATAAGCATCTGTCAATGCTTACTGCGTGCCAGGCATGGTGCTATGTTTTAGATACTATACTATACTATAGTATAGTATACTATATAGTATAAGTAATATAACATACTATAGTATACTGTAGTGTAATATACTATCCTTTAGAGTACTCTACTCTTCTCTACTCTACTCTACTATAGGGTGTATGGAGTGCTCAGGCAGGGGTAGTATCTCTGGTATGGAGGGCTTGTCGTGCCCTCCTAGGGCAGCTCTCCAGCCTCTGACCCCCACCTGACACCCAGCTCTCACGTGTGGCTCCCAGGAGCTGCTAGCATGTGGCAGCGGCCACACCCCGGGCAACAGCTTCGACAGGCCAGCTAAACCTTGTGAGGGTAGCCATCGGGTCGTCGACCCCTGGTGAACTAGGGCTTTGCTCACCCAGCATGTGAAGACTGCTTCGGGGAATAGGCAGAAGAAACCAGCAAGAAGGTTCAACGGCTGAGAGGGCGACGCAGCAAGGCACTGTGGAGTGCTTAGGGCATGTTGGATCACAAAAGACAACAGGGCCATCCAATGCAGCTGAGGAAGTCTCCAGGTGTAACGATTTTTCATGCCAATGGACCCAGGCTTCCAACGCCGAGAGAGAGTGAGACTGTCTCTGTGCACCGACTTTTCCACTTAAATCTTCACGCACAAGTGTCTTTGTGCACACTCATCTATACACCATAGATGAAAACGCACAAAGACAATTGTCATCCTCGGTTACCCAGAGACTACTACTACTACTATACTATAGTGTAATATACTATACTATAAAATAATAGAATATACTAGAATGCAATATACTATACTGTAGTGTAATATACTATCCTATAGGGTAATATACTATACTATACTGTAGTGTAATATACTATCCTATAGGGTAATATAATATACTATAATGTAATATACTATAGTATAATATACTCTCCTATAGTGTAATACAATATACTATACTATAGTGTAATATACTATACTATAAAGTAATAGAATATACTAGAATGCAATATACTATACTGTAGTGTAATATACTATCCTATAGGGTAATATAATATACTATAGTATAATATACTCTCCTATAGTGTAATACAATATACTATACTATAGTGTAATATACTATCCTATCCTATACTATACTATCCTATAGGGTACTATACTATACTATACTATACTATACTATACTATACTATACTATACTATACTATACTATACTATACTATACTATACTATACTATACTATACTATACTATACTATACTATACTATACTATACTATACTATACTATGTGAATTTTAAAAGTCTCCATCTTGGTCTAGCACCCAAAAATTGTGCACACCCACACTACACGGGCATGTGCTAGTCAATGACAAATCAGAAATAACTAACTGCCCACCTGGGCTGTCTAAGCCAAGCTAGAGCCAACCATTGGCATTTGTGAGACACAGGAAGTGAGGTAGGGAACAGCCTCTGGAATTCGCTCACTTCCTGTGGAGAGAGCGAGACCGTAGTTGGTGTTAGGAGCTTGGACAGGGAGGACGCCCGCAGACAGCTTTCCTTCAGATTGGTCACGTGAGTTAAGGACTGAGTCTTTCCACCTGGGCCTTTGGGCCTAAAACTCCCTCTGCCTTGGTCAGAGGTTGAGTAGCCCCTTTTTCCCTTTTCTCTTCTCTCCTTCTCTCCCTCTCCTTTCCCTACTCCCAGTGTGATTAAACCTCCATAAACTTCATTCTGACTTGAGTGTTTCATTTTTAGGAATTTCATAAGTAAATTCCTTGGCGGCCATTGTTTAATATTACATAAATCCTGTAGCCACATTTTAGCCATTACAATATTATAACCTCTCCCATCTCCCCAAAATTTCCCCATTACAACTATACTGTACTGTACTGTACTGTACTGTACTGTACTGTACTATACTATACTATACTATACTATACTATACTATACTATACTATACTATACTATACTATAATATGCTCTCCTATACTAGAATATAATATAATATGCTATAGTGTACTATATTATATTATACTATCCTTTAGTATAATATAATATAATATAGTATAATATAATATATTATAGTGTAATATAATATAGTAATATATAATGTAAAAATAAAATAATGAATAATAATATAATCAACATTGTTAAATGGTATATATTATGATATATCATATATTCATCGATGTATTATATATGCATATAACATATATATATAATATTTTATATATGTAGGTGTGTGTATGTATGTCTATCTATATACCATTTGATTCTAACACCCCTGAAAGGCAGATGCTGTTATCCCAGTTTTGTAGTTGGATGGGGAAACTGAGGCATCAGAGGTTAAGTGACTTGTCTGGGGTCACACAGCTGGTAAGTAACTGAGGATGGATTTGAATTCAAGTCTTCCTGACTTCAGACTCAGTGCTCTATGCACTGTACCACCAAGCTGCCTTAGGCATGGCATCACTTTTTTCCTGGCCTTCTAGTAGAGTCTTGAAGGTACTTTTCCTCAGTGTGTCTGATTTGTCCTCAGGTCTTCTGGCCCCAGGGATGCTACAAGGGAACTGATAGGTAAAATGCCCTGACTGCTCCAATCAGAGGTGCAGAGGGACAGAGACTGAAGGATGGGGCTGAGGCTCTTCTTCCCAACTCCAAGTGATTCCTTGTCAGGGGTTTGACTGGGATGCCCTTGAGGTCACCCCGACTAGTCTGCCAGCTCCTGGGCTCCTGGGTTCTGAATTGGCTTGAAATTTCACCCCAAAACTCACAGGAGGTGACCATGGTTTTTTCATACCATCTGAACATACTTCCTGTTCCATGTCACTCCGTTTCACCCAGTAGCTTTCAAGGACTTCTAATTTAATCAAGGACTTTTCACAACTTATCTAGAGCCTTTGATTATTTTTTCTTTCTTTCTTTCTTTCTTTTTTTAACCCTCACCTTCTATCTTGGAATCAATACTGTGTATTGGTTCCAAGGCAGAAGAGCAGTAAGGGGTAGGCAATGGGGGTTAAGTGACTTGCCCAGGGTCACCCAGCTGGGAAGTATCTGAGGCCACATTTGAACCCAGGACCTCCCATCTCTAGGCTTGTTTCAATCCACTGAGCTACCAGCTGCAACCCCCCCCCCCCTTGATTATTTCTGGATCCTATAGAGATGTCTATGGATAGTTTATTCCTTTGATTAATTGACTCAGTGGAAGTATATTCACCTGCCTTAGTTGAACATCCCATATATTTGTGGAAAAGGGTTGAGGGCATCCTAGATGAGGGGAGAGGTGTGAACAAAGCTGTGGAGTCAGGGAATGACCCAACAAGTCTGACCTAGGAAGGGAATAGAGAAGAGACCCAAGTGGGAAAGAATAAAAGAAAAACAAGTTTGGGGCCTCATTTGCCTGATTAAGGAGGAAGAAGAGATCAAAATCAATGACTTTTCCACATTTACTCCATCCAAATCAGCTTACTTATATATTCCATTTCCCACCTCCAGGGATTTGCCCAGGTCATCTCCCATGCTTTGGAATGTTCTTTCTCCTCCCTCAACTGGACTTCTAGGCATAACTAATTACCTTTGAGGCTCAGTTTGTGTTGTCATTCCTATAGAATCATTTCCGGTATGTCCAACATTTGTGACCCCATTGGGGGTTTTCCTGGCACAGATACTGGAGTGATTGCCATTTCCTTCTCCAGTTCATTTTGCAGATGAGGAAACTGAGGCAAACAGGTTGAAGTGACTTGCCCAGGACCATACAGTAAGTGTCTGAGTCTGGATTTGAACTCAAGTCTTCTTGACTCTAGACCTGGTATTCCATCCACTGTGTCTGTCACCTGGCTGCCATCTTGTGTTACCAGAAGCCTTTCTTGTTGTGCCCACTTGTTAGTATTTACCATCCCTCGTTCCCCCACTCCCATAGCCCATTTCTTGAATGTAAGCTCCTTGAAGCTCACTTAATTATCTTTGTCTCTACTGGTTGTATTTCCCCCAGAATTAAGGCCTTTGAAGGAAAGACAAGGATGGCCCACATTTTGCCGTTTTTTTCCCCATCTCCTAGCCTAGTGGATGCCACGTGGCAAAACGCTTAATCAGTTCTTGCCGAAATTACTTCCTTCTTTCCTTCCTCGTGGGGACGTCCACGGTTGTCTCTCTGGGACTTCTCCCAGGCTACCCTGGTGGGAACCATCTGGCTGTCTCCCTAGGCGGAGGCTGACCACTCTGAGCAGGCCAGCCAGGACTCAGGTGGGCCAGAGAAATGAAGGTCTATTGAGTTTATTTATGCAAATTCATTACCAGCTAACTTGGAATAACAAGGAAAGAGAATGAAAGCCCCGGCAGGCAGCCCAATGTATTTCCCGATGAAGTGACCTTAATAAGAATTGCTCACAAGGTCCTGGTAGGCCAGACTCAGTGGTGGTGCGGCCCAGCATGTTCTTGGGCCGGTATTTATCACTGAAGAGGGAATAGAGAGGAGGGGGGATTCTTCTTCTCCACTGCTCCCCCCGCTTCCTGCTCTGTAGATCTTGAAATGTTAATAAATGAGTGACCCAATGAAAGCTGGGAAAACCATCACCAGGATTCTGTGTTCCGGATGGGGAAAGTGATGAAACTGGACAGTTCTGTGCCATTGGTGAGGGGGATTTGTGTGGCTCGTAGGACCTCCCTGTGCCTCAGTTTCCTGATGTGTAAAATGAGGGTGTTGGGTTGAATGGTCTTGAAGGTTCCTTCCACCTTCCATCCAAGGAACCATCCAGGTTCCTTGATCTCTAGTTCCATGAAGGTTTTAACAGGCTTGAGTGGGGATGATCCTGGTGCCAGGAGATAGGGTGGTTCAATGGAACAAGACCTCTATTCAGAGGAAGGTGGATCTCAGCTTTAATTCTGCCTCTGCTGCTTCGTAGCTTTGTGAGTTTGGGCAAGTCACTTGCCTTCTCTTGGCTTGGTTTCCTCGTGTGTAATAGCAGTGGATTGGAGTAGACAACCTTTGAAGTCCCTTTTTGTTATTGTTCAGTCCTGGCCAACTCTTCATGGCTCCATTTGGGGTTTTCTTGGCAGAGACACTGGAGTGGTTGGCCATTTCCTTCTCCAGCTCATTTTTATAGATGAGGAAACTGAGGCTAATGGGATCACAGAACTAGCAAGTGCCTGAGATCAGATTTGAACTCAGGAAAATGAATCTTCCTGACTCCAGCTCTGAATCTATGCTTCCATGAAGTGAGCTGGAATTATAAGGTCTGTTAGACTTGAGAGTCCAATGTCTGAGATCTCGTTTAGTTTGGAGATTCTTTGATTCTGTTGATATTGGAAAGAAGTAGAATTAGGGTGGGGATGATGGGGCTTTGCCACAGGGTGCTAGAATTTAGTGGTTACTGACAGTAAGGGCACTCCTTCTTGTAATAAAGTCAAGGAAGGTCAGCCTTCCTTAGCAAGGAAAAATCATTGAGCCCAAGAAGCTCCAGATGGCTCTGCTCCCTTCCTCTTGTGGCCACATCCCATGTTGAGTTTCTACCCATTGTGGCTGGCTAGAAGACAGAACCTGAATTCAGCTAGAGAGGATAGATCAGTTGTTTCAGTTGCGTTTGGACTCTTTTTGGGGTTTTCTTGGCAGAGACATTGGGGTAGTTTGCCATTTTCTTCTCCAGCTTATTTTACAGAAGAGGAAACTGAGACAAAGAGGGTGAAGTGACTTACTCAGGTCCCATAGCTAAAATACTGAAGTGGTTTGCCATTTCCTTCTCCAGCTTATTTTACAGATGAGGAAACTGAGGCAAACAGGGTTAAGGGACTTCTGGATCCAGACTTGAACTAAGGTCTTCCTGACTATAGGCTCTATCCACTGTGCCACCTAGAGCCAAGAGGACATAGGTTCAAATCCTGCCTCAGTTGCTTATTAATTGTGTGGCACTTTTCAATTTGATAACTATTTTTAGGGGACTTTTATGTACCAGGCACTATGCTAAGAGCTAGGGATACAAGGCAGGCTCTCCTCAAGGAGTTTTCAGTCTAAAGGGGAGACGAAGTGCATGTGAATATATACAAAGTGAGCTCCTTACAGGAAAAATGGGAAACAATGAAAGGAGGGGAGGCCTTGGAATGAAGAGGGCTTAGGGAAGGCTTCCTGTAGGAGGTGAGACTTTAGCTGGAACCTAAAGGAAGCCTCTTTCCTCTCTCTTAGCTTCTGTTTCCCCATACGTCAAATGGGAGATTTTTATTAAATGGCCTCTGAGGCCCCTTAAAGCAATAGATCTATGAGCCTGTGAATTCAACCCTGGCCCTGTACTACGCCAATGTCATGTGTGTTATACACATGCAGATATGTTCTTGTAGATGCACACACATATCTATAAACTTCCCCCATAGAATTCTTAGCTGTGTGACCCTAGGCAAGTCATTTAGCCGTTGGCCTTGGTTTCCTCCTCTGTAAAATAAGCTGAAGAGGGAAATGGCCAACCACTTTAGTATCATAGCTATGTGACGCTGGGCAAGTCATTGAACCCCATGGCCTCAGTTTCCTCCTCTGTAAAATAAGCTGAAGAGGGAAATGGCCAACCACTCTAGTATCTTAGCTGTGTGACCCTGGACAAGTCATTGAACCCCATTGGCCTCAGTTTTCTCCTCTGTAAAATAAGCTGAAGAGAGAAATAGCCAACCACTCTAGTATCTTTGCCAAGAAACCCCCCCCAATGGGGTCATGAAGAGTCCTACAGGACTGAATGGACCAAACAACAGGAATCACAATACATCCAAATGGGTAAGACCTCGATGCACATATGACAAGTGAATATAAACGTATGTGCTGGCGTGCGCATGGCAGCCTGCTTCCCTGGCGCCATATTGGCTGTAGAGTAGGGCTTGGTGGATGTGGACCAGCTGTGAGCCTGGGCCGAGCTTGGGAGAGCAGAGACTTTTGGTAAAGCTCTCCCACCCCCGGCTGTCCTTCCTTCCTGTGGCTGCTTATCAACGGACGGCTTCGTGCCTCTGAAGGCCGAGGGTGACTCAGCACTCACCGCAAGTTCCTGCTTTTTGGCCGCCTCACACGGCTTTCTAGGAATGTCCGCAGGCAGAACCTGTCCTGGCTTCCTCTGGCCTCCCAAAGCCTGGTTCGGCTCTGGGCTCCCGGGAGACACATGGAGAGTCCTGCGGGCCTCCCTCTTCAGAGGATTCTGAGAGGCTGGAAGGCTCAGGACCGTCTCAGGGCCGCCCGTGTAGAAGGTGAGAGCCCGGTCGTTCATGGGCCGTCACCTCTTGGCTTGGCTATTGGACCGTAGATCCCCCCGCCAACTGGAGATCAGTCCAGCAACCAGTCAGAAATGGTGCAAATTTCCATCATTGGTCCTAGGAGAGGCCATGCAGAAGAGGATGAAGGCCTCAGGGGGCAGCCTTCCTCAGCCTCTATGTCTTCTCCTCCTTTTCCCACCTGGCCATCCCCGCCACAAGTGTGCTCCCTGAATGTTCCAGGCACACCTATGCTGCCCAGGCTACCAACAGAGGCATTTCCTGATTCCCGAATCCCAGATCCTTGGATCTATCTCCGTACCCCATGACCCGGCATTTGTTTCACCTCATTATATAAATCCTTAAAATAGGTACATGCTTTCTCCCCAGTCCAATACCTGATCTATAGCAGGTGCTTAATAAATGCTAATCAATCAATAACTAACAATATGGTCTCATATTGCCAATTTAGTAAGCATTTCTTATATGCCAGGGAGGGTGGCAGGTGCCAGGGATACAGAGATCAGTCCAACAGTTATGAAGCACCTACTATGTGCCAGGTATGGCAGTGGGTGCCAGGGATACAGAGATCAGTCAACCAATATTTATGAAGTACCTCCTATGTGCCAAAATGGTGGTGGGCACTAGGGATACAGAGATCAGTTCAACAATTATGAAACACCTACTATGTGCCAGGTATGGCAGTGGGTGCCAGGGATACAGAGATCAGTCCAACAGTTATGAAGCACCTACTATATGCCACATATGGCAGTGGTTGCCAGGGATACAGAGATCAGTCCAACAATTTTGAAGCATCTACTATGTGCCTGGTATGGTGGTGGGTGCCAGGGATACAGAGATGAGTAAACTGACAATTATGAAGCACCTACTATGTGCCAGATATGGAGGTGGGCACTAGGGATAGAGATCAGTCCAACAATTATGAAGCACCTACTATGAGCCAGGTATGGTGGTGGGTGCCAGGGATACAGAGATGAGTAAACTGACAATTATGAAGCACCTACTATATGCCACATATGGCAGTGGTTGCCAGGGATACAGAGATCAGTCCAACAATTTTGAAGCATCTACTATGTGCCAGGTATGGTGGTAGGTGCCAGGGATACAGAGATGAGTAAACTGACAATTATGAAGCACCTACTATGTGCCAGATATGGAGGTGGGCACTAGGGATAGAGATCAGTCCAACAATTATGAAGCACCTACTATGAGCCAGGTATGGTGGTGGGTGCCATGGATACAGAGGTCAGTCAACCGATATTTATGAAACAACTACTATGTGCCAGAAACTATGCTAGGAGCTTGGAAGACACAGATCACCTACTACGTGTTGGACACTTTACTAGGTCCTAGAGATATATTTGCAGATCAATTAGCAATAAATCAATGAATTTTTATAATGGCCCGTTAATGATTAGGATCCATGATGCCAGCTGGAGATGAATAAATGCTAGAGACCATGTTCTCGAGAGATTTATAGTTTAATTTTGAAGAGGCGAGCATGCGTGAGTCATGTGATTACATGCACACCATGTGTCTCTCCAAGGGCCATTATCTAGTCCCAGTTTTGTAACATGCTCCCAGTGAAATCAAGGAACAGGTCTTATTATTCTCATCTTATAACTGAGGAAACTGAGGCTCAAAGAGGGGAGGAGGGAATATCTTCCAGGTTCAGACAGTGAGCCAGTGACAGAATCCAGCTTGGAGCTGGCTTCTCTTGACTCCTGGTCCTCTCCTCTCCTCTCCAAAATATCCAACTCTCCTTTCTCTCTGTGCCAGTGAGAGAAAAGAACCCTAAGAATCGGCCAATCCAAATCTGGCTGTTTAGATCTTTTTTTTTTTCCCCTAGCAGTTAAATAGACTAACAAATGGCTTGCCACTTGACGTAATCATTCAGGGCTCCAGTGAGCCTCAGACTGAGCCTGAAGGGCCCCAGCTCCAAAGGGATGTCATTGATGAATGATGTCATCAGCAGGGCCTCCCTGGAATGGAGAGAAGAAAGTCTGACTAGCATTTCTCTCTCTTGCTGCCTTTTGAGCTATTCTTCAGCTGGAAAGGAAGGCAAATGTGTGAGATGACAGAATCACACTTCAGAACGTCTCACAGAAATGGACTAGAAGCACTGGGCTAAACCAACCGGGTAAGACAGTAGGGATAAATGTAAAATCCTGAACTTGGGTTCAAAAAATCAATTGCTAAAGTGCAAGATGGGAAAAGTATAGTTACTTGGCAAATTTGTATGGGAGGGGGGAAATAGGACAGCTAGGGAACACAGTCCAGATTCCTGAGGGTGAAGTGACTTACTTGGGCCCCACAACTAAAATACTGAAGTAGTTTGCCTTTTCCTTCTCCAGCTCATTTTACAGATGAGGAAATGGAGGCAAACATGTTGAAGTGACTTGCCCAGGATCACACAGCTAGCAAATGTCTGAGTTTGGATTTGAACTCATGAAGATGAGTCTTCCTTATTCCAAGCCCAGCGCCCTCTTCCACTGTTCCTCTTAGCTAACAGCTAACAAGCCAGGATTGGAACTTATGTTTTCCACTTTGTACACACAGCCTCATTCTGTGTAGTTCCAGAGGCAGAGCTAGAAGCAAGGAGATTGAGGACCCAGGGAAGCCCATTTTGCCTCCATCTAAGAGAGAACTTGCTAGTAATTAGAACTATCCAATAAAAATGGAATCGTCTGGGTCCGCAGGGGTGGAGAGCCCCCCGTGGCTGGAGGTCTTTAGGTAGAAGTTGGAGGATCTGACAGGGAAGTGGACATTTTCCTTATCTGAATTTGTATTTTCTTCCTCCACTAGACTGTTGGCGAACAGGGATAGCGTCTTGTAAACTTTATCTCCCTCAGCATGATCCCAGAGCTTGAGACTCTCAAAAAACATTTGTTGAATGGATGGGAGGTGGGAGGAGATGAAATCTAAGGGTTATTGTAGCCCTGGAGTTTGTGGTGATGTCTTCTCAGCAGATTGCTTCTGGGAAAGGACCCGATTCAATTCAACGGGCATTTGTTAAAGCACCTACTATGTGTGAACGCTTGGGAAATTGCCTAGGGGCCCTGAGGGGTCTGAGCCCTAGGTACCCATCCAGGGTCTGAGCCAGTAGGATCAGAGGCAGGATGCAGGGAGCCCTCTCCCTCTCTAAAAGTACCACAAGTTGTAGTCCATACACCATCCTTCAGTGACAGAGGAAATTTACTCACTGAAAGTTCCCACTGTGTGTGTGTGAGAGAGAGAGAGAGACAGAGAGACAGAGACAGAGAGAGATAGAGACAGAGATAGAGAGACAGACAGAGACAGAGACAGAGAGAGACAGAGAGAGAGAGAAAGAGAGAGACAGAGAGACAGAGACAGAGAGAGACAGAGAGAGAAAGAGAGAGAGAGAGACAGAGAGACACAGAGAGAGACAGAGACAGAGAGAGACAGAGAGACAGAGACACAGAGAGACAGAGACAGAGACAGACAGAGACAGAGAGACAGACAGAGATAGAGACAGAGAGACCATTGAGCCATCTCTTTGCCTGAGATGAAAACATTTGTTTTACTGTAAAGAATATAGAATTTGTGGGCCAAGACCCTGGGTTTGGATTTGTGACTTTGGACAAGCCCCTTTTCCTTTGAGGACCTCAGCTTTTCCCTCTGTATAGTGGGGCTAATAACCTCCCTTCAGGTGGTATCATGGGTTTCAAATAAAATAATCAACAGGGTACCAAGGATGCTTCCTTGTTCTGTGTCCTTGGAAAAGTCACCGTCTCGCTGGGCCTCCAGCTTCCCAATTGGTGATGTAGCGAGATCCACGTCCTCTAAGGTCCTTTCAGGCTCTAAGTCCAGGCTCCCATGATCTCATGGCTGTCTGCCTTCCCACAACACACCAGAAGGGTCTGTGCTGTTTCTCACTGAGCCGGCCAGACAAGGATGAGCAGCACACAGCTGAGGACATCCCTGGGGCGCCCAAAGGTCACCCATTCCCAGACACCCTAATGGCAGGCCTCAGATACCAGCAGCCAGAAGGAAATACCTCATTTCCCACAGACGAGTTCAGGCCATCCCAGACACAACGAAGCTGGGCCTGGGTCTGGGCCTGGGCTTGCTGCTGTCATGTCATGAATCTTCTCTGGAAGCAAAGGGGCTTCCCTGGCTGGCAGCACCCCCTCTCCCTCTAGCCTGTCTGCTAGCACCTGGCCTTGACTTCACTTACTGAAGGGAGGAGAAGGCTAAAAAGGACATATCTCTTCTTTGTATTGCTCTCCTCTCTGCATCTCTCTGTCTTTCCTCCCTGATCCTTTCCCTTTTCTCTCTTTTTCTCCTTTTTCTTTTTCCTTCCTTCTTCTCTCCCTCTCTCCCTCCTTTCCCTCCTTCCCTCCTTCCCTCCTTCCCTCCTTCCTTCCCTCCTTCCCTCCCTCCTTCCCTCCTTCCCTCCTTCCTTCCCTCCTTCCCTCCCTCCTTCCTTCCTTCCTTCCTTCCTTCCTTCCTTCCTTCCTTCCTTCCTTCCTTCCTTCCTTCCTTCCTTCCTTCCTTCCTTCCTTCCTTCCTTCCTTCCTTCCTTCCTTCATTCCTTCCTTCCTTCCTTCATTCCTTCCTTCCTTCCTTCCTCTCTCCCTCCTCCTCCTCATCTTCTTCTTCTTCTTCCTCTCCTCCTCCTTCTCCTCCTTCTTCCCTCTCTCTCTCTCCCACTTCTGTCTCACTCTTTTTCTGTTTCTCTCTGTCTGTCTCATCTCTTCCCCCTTTCCCTGTTTCTGTCTCCCCTCTAACTCCTTCCTCTCTTCCCTCTCTGTCATGGATGGAGTCTATGATTTAAGACTAGGCTTCTGCCTGGGTGCCTAGCAGGGTGGGCTCCCTAGCTCTGAGGTGTGCCCCTGTGTCACTGCAGTGTCCTCTTTGGGATGGGTCTATGCCCTTGGCTGTGGCTTTTTGTCTGTGAGATGATTTCTCTAGGAGAGTCCTGTTCTTGGGACTATTTAACTATAATGATTTTCGAGCTCAGCACATGTCAATAAGCTGATTGCAGACCCCAGTGTTAACAGGCCCTCAGCAGCCACAGGCATTGTAGGTCTCTGAGGCCCAGGCTGCAGAGGCTTTGCCAAGTCAATGGCATTTCTTTGTGGCCAGGCAGGTGCTGGGCAGCCTGTTCTAGAGCCAGCACAGACCAGGGCCTTGTTAAAAAAATCTGCCAATACAAGGAGCCAGTGCCTCTAGAGTGTCTGTGAGTTTGAAAAACACCTGATTAAAAACATTTTCAAGTTAATTTACCTTAAGTTCCTTCCTTCCTTCCTTCCTTCCTTCCTTCCTTCCTTCCTTCCTTCCTTCCTTCCTTCCTTCCTTCCTTCCTTCCTTCCTTCCTTCCTTCCTTCCTTCCTTCCTTCCTTCCTTCCTTCCTTCCTTCCTTCCTTCCTTCCTTCCTTCCCCCCCTCTTTCTTTCTTTCTTTCTTTCTTTCTTTCTTTCTTTCTTTCTTTCTTTCTTTCTTTCTTTCTTTCTTTCTTTCTTTCTTTCTTTCTTTCTTTCTTTCTTTCTTTCTTTCTTTCTTTCTTTCTTTCTTTCTTTCTTTCTTTCTTTCTTTCTTTCTTTCTTTCTTTCTTTCTTTCTTTCTTTCTTTCTTTCTTTCTTTCTTTCTTTCTTTCTTTCTTTCTTTCTTTCTTTCTTTCTCTTTCCTTCCTTCCTTCTTTGTTTCTTTCCTTCTTTCTTTGTATTTGTCACCTTCAAAGCACTTTGCTCTAAGATGCCATTTGAGTCTCCTAGTAATCTTGGTATACAGTAGTTCTAGGTTTTATTTCTTTCATTTAATGAGCATGATATAAATGGTTCATTTTATTACTAATAATAATGATCAAGGAGGTTCAACGAGGTGACTTGACCACAGTCGCACAGTTTTTAAGTATCAGAGATGAGATTTACACTCAGATATTAATGAGACGGACTTGGTATCATGGATGAAGAAAAGACCAGGGAGCCCGGAAGCTCTGGGTTCAAATCCCAATGCTGGAACATTGGAAGCAAGGCCAACATTCTATCTGTGATCCTATGCTGCTGCCCTTAGGGTACCCATACCTGTAAATAATGAGAATGGGCCTTGTCTGCTTAGCCTAATAATGTCTTTGAGCCTGGATTGTAATGAGTTGAGCTCAAGGTGAAGGTTATTTGGATTCATAGACCTTCAGAGTTTCAGTGGATTTTAGATGGCATCAAGTCCAGCACACCCAGTTTATATATGGAGAAACTGAGGCCCAGAAAAGAAGGTCCCACCAAGAGCCAGGATTAGAATGTATGAGAGACGAGCAGCCCTGTGTGATCTTGAAAGAGCAACTTTGTTAAATGAGGTTGCAAGGCGCCACCATTCTCCGAGTCAGGAAGGGAAGACACTAGTGAATGGGGGGAACCAGAAAAGACCCCCCTGCAGAAGGCAGGATTTGAGCTGAGTCCTAAAGGAAGCTCTAGGGTGGAGGTGAGGGTCCAGGACCCTGTAGGCATGAGACACGGAGGTGGAAGATGCAGCGTGTGTCGTGGAGATAGTAGAAGGGAGGAAGACTTGGCCAAGTGGAGATTGGGATGCGGCTCTTTCTGACTCCCTGCACTGCCTCCCCAGGGCTCCTCTGCCTCTCCTGCCTGGCCCAGGGTCCCATTGGCAAGGCCACGGAGGAGCCAGCATCCTACCCCAGGCTCGTCCTGACCCAGGGTCAATACTCTTTCCATGGCGACCAGGCTGCCTCTCATGCAAACCACATGCAAATCATATGCAAATGCCCCCACTCCACGCAGGCGCGACTGTGAGACCCCAATAGAGAGAGGGGGAGAATGTCTCGTTTGGATGCCCCCCTCATTAATTTCCCTGCTGTACTACATTACTCATGGATAATTAAGAGTGAGCTATTAATACAACATTTGATATTCAAGTGCACTGGAGAAGAGAGAACGATAAGTCAAGGAATCATCTCCTACAAGACATTTCAGTTTGAAGACGAGAGCTGCTCGCCCCCTGGCGCGGCTCCTCAGTACCAGCCTGGGTCAGAGAGGTGGCATTGATGGGCAGAGTTCACATGGGGCATGTGGTCCCAGCAAAAGTTTGGGTTCAAATCCCGCCTCAGGGACTCATTGGCTGTGCCACTCTGGATCAATCTCTTGACCTCCCTGGGTCTCAATTTCCTCATCTGTAAAAGGAGAGTTCTAAATGGACTCTAAGGCTCCTTTCAGCTCCAGGTTCAAGGTTGATGATCTCAGTTCAAATCCTGGCTCTGACATTTACTGTTTATCTGACCTTGGGGAGTTATTGTACCTCCCTCAGTTTCCTCATCTGTAAAAAGAGTTCTAGGTGGACTCTAAGGCTCCTTTTAGCTCTAGGTCTAAGGTTGATGACTGACGTTTATTGTTTGTATGACTTTGGGGAGCTATTAAACCTCCCTCAGTTTCCTCATCTGTACACTTGATTTTAGCCCAAAGGCCAAGAAGCGATAGTTTCCTCATCTGTAAGAGGATACGCTAAGGTCCTCTCCAGCTCTAGCTCTAGGAGTCTATGGCCCCTCCTTTTTAGAGTTCATAGCACCCTCTCCCCCTGCCCCAAGTCCAGAATCCTGGGACTCCTTCCTGGCCTGACGCTTCCTTTCTGGATGATGTTGGGTAAGTCATTTTCCCAGAATGAGGGGCAGGGTCCCCCCTACTAGCTGACCTTCAAGTTCCCTCTGATTTCACATTCTGGGGGGCCGTGATTGGGAGAAACCAGCTGGGCTTGGGGAGGCACCCCAGTCTCTGCCTGGGCTTCTAAAGCCTTTGGTTTCTCTGTGTGGAAGGGGCTGACGGGATCAGATTAATGGCAGGAGGGTTGGGGCCAGCTTTCCTCATGCACTCAGTCTGGACTTGCCCCCTCCCACCCACAGGAGCCCATTAGAAAACATCAGTCATTGGAGGCCCCCAGTCCCTGCCCAGGGCAGACATAACAAATGACCCGTCTCCGTCTCCCTATCTCCCTCACCTCCTCCTCCTGCTCCTCCTCCCTGGCCTTGGCAGTTTTCCTTCCCGAGCCTCCCCCAGGTCTCCTTAGATTGCCTCCAACACTGGGGAGGGGGTCCTTATGCTTCGTTGAGCCTCCCCCTCCCCACTGCTCCCACCTCTTGGGAAAGTGATGAGATAGTCATAGGCTGTCTGGGTGAGCAGGGATGGCACCAGGGGCCTCTCGCCCCATCTCCTCCCAGTCTCCAGAGGGAATGTCCACACAGATGCCTGCTCCAAGGGAGAAGGAGGACGGGGATACCTGGGGGAGGGAACAGTCCTGGCTGAAAGCCCAAAGCTCAGGCTGTCAGAGGGAGCTGAGGAGCCGGCAGAGTGGGCAGAAAGCGTGTCAGGGAGAGAAGCCACTTTAGAGACCGTTTCGGCATCATCCTCCCAACCCCTTCATCGTACAGAAGGATCTGGAGTCTCAGGCCTGCAGACCACTGGGCAAACCCACATCTCTCCAAAGCATTCCACGACTTGGCTCACACATGGCTCTCTCTGGTATCATGCTATTGAGCGTACTTGTCTGCGCTCTATTGGGAGACTGTAAGCTTCCTGAAGGCAAGGGCTATGCCCACTATACCCTCACCTTTGATCTCAAATGCTCAGCACAGGACCCATGATGCACTCGCCATTGATTCACAAATGTTGGTTGAGTTGACTTTAAGGCAAATGGTTTTCCCTTCCTTGAACACATCTTTAAAGTAGGAGAGGGCCATATAATCTCTAGTGTGTCCTTGGGCAAGTCACTTAACCCTGTTTGTCTCTCTTTCCTCTTCTGTCAAATAAGCTGGAAAAAGAAATATTTGCCAAGAAACGCCCCCAAAGGGTCACAAAGTCTTGAACAGGACTGAAACAATGGAACAACAACAAATACGGTCTTCAGGGTCCTTTCCATCATTCTATGCTCTAAGCTCCCTTCCAGCTCAGTTATTCTGGGCTCTAAGTCCCCTCCAACTCTGATATTCTATGCTTCAGGAATTTTCCCAAGTTCCCTTATGGTTCTGACTCTGGATTTTAAGCTCTTTTCTAGTTCTGATTCTATGTTCTAAGTTCCTTCATGTCCTGGGCTTTTTGTTCTAAGGCTCTGTCCAGCTCTGATATTCTGTGTCCTAGAGCTCCTACCATCTTTGACAATCTATATTTTAGGACTCCTTCTAGCTTGGATTCTATGTTCTAAAGTCCTTCCCACTGCTGACATTCTATGTTCTTTGTTCTAAGGTCCCTTCTAGTGCTGATGTTCTAATACTCTTTTATTCTTTCGTTCTGAGACCTCATTTGCTGGACTATGTTAGATTTCCCAGAACCCCTATTATGCCTATAATTCCATCCCATTTCCATAATTACCTTAAAAGGTCAACAGGACAGAGCAGGGTAGAGATTTTATTCACATTCACAGATGAGGAATTGAGGCTCCCCCAAGGCAAAGTATCTTACCTTGCAGTCACAGGGAGAACATGGACTAGACTGAAGGGCTAGCAATAGATGTTCCATCTCCCCAAAGCCTTGGGGAAGCTTCCTTCTGGGGAGCTGGATGTCAAACTCAGGGCTGGAGACAGTCATAATCTTTTAGCATTGTGGGCGGGTGGAGGGGTAGCACTTCATAGATTCCATAGAGATGCTAGCAAGCATCCCTTTAGTTAAAAAAAAATGATGTTTGATCCTTAATGTTTTCATTTCTGAATACATCCCTCTTTTGCTAGGCTGCCTTGTAACCAAGAATAAAGATGAAAGAGAAAAAATCAATTTGGCAAAACTAATGAATCCTTTAACAGAGCTTGTACGCACCCATAGAGCCCTGCCTTGGCTAAGGAAGTGCATTTTATCATCTCTTCTCTTAGACGATGCTTGGTCTTTATAATAACACAGCATTTACCTTCTGTTTTTTTTTTTAATCTTTCCATTTATATTGGTGTGGCCATTGTGTATACTGGTCCTCAGGTTTCCTCCTGAAACTATACCACTAAAAAAGTGGTATGACTATAGAAAAAACATTTCATTTTACAGAGGAGGAAACTGCATGCCATTCTGCATCAGTTCATATAGGTCTTCCCAAGTTTCTCTGTCTTCTCTACATGCATTGTTTCTTCTGGTGCAGTAATAGTCTACATTTGTATGTTACACCTGGTTTAGTCATTCCTTAAGTATCTCTTTTGTTTCCAGTTCTCAGTTGAAGCAAAATATGGTCCCATGGAAATTGGTGTTTAGAGATGCCTTTCATAGAACCAAAGACCTAGAGATTAAAGGGATCCTAGTCCAATTTCTTCATTTTTCAAAGGAGGAAACTGAGGCCCAGATATGGTAAGCTGATGGATCTACAGTCACATGGGGAGTGACAGAGGCAGAATTGAAACTCAGATCTCCCTAACTCTTTAAGTCTAGTTCTCCATCCACTGTATTCTCTCTCTCTCTCTCTCTCTCTCTCTCTCTCTCTCTCTCTCTCTCTCTCTCTCTCTCTCTCTCTCTCTCTCTCCCCTCCATTCTCTTTCTCTTTGTCACAACAGCTCACAATATCCTTTTGTTCTCAGACAATCTCCCATCTGAGCAATGATTAAACTCAAACCTATTCTGGTTCTAAGATCAGTCACTATAAAAGTGGTATGACTATAGATAAAACTTTTCATTTTACAGAGGAGGAAACTAAGGCCTTGAGAGAAGGACTTTGCTCATCATCCCCAGTTAGCAATAGGTAGAGCCAGAATTTGAACCCATGCCTGTTGACCTCAAGTTCTATGCTTTTTGCTTCTCAATGCTCAGGCCCCACTCCATGTGGATTGGGAATTCATGGTGTGTAAATAGGAAGGAACATTATAGTAAGTTTGTGTGTACTGAGGATGATAGGGGAAGGGTCACAGCCCTGATTTTTTTGGGTCTTGAGGACTCCATATAGCTATGGAAGAGGGGAGATGAAGGATCCTCCTCCAGTCCCAGCCAGTAAAATCATTGTTAGGTCTGGGCACTGCTGGCTCTACAATGGATAAAATTCAATAACTCAGTATGCCTGAATGCCGTCCTGGCCTGGCCTCACTCCTCTGGGGCCTGAAGCTTCGACTCATTAGGCCTCAGGCTGGGGGCAGGCTTCTGTCTTAGCCCCTTTAATTCAGTGCATTCTCCATGGACTACTGGCCACATGTCAGGTTCAAGAATAAGCCAGGCTAACGAGGAAGGGGGGTTGGGTTCAGAGAAGAGTTCCTTAATTTGGAGAGGAGATCTGAGTAGCTGGGGCCCCAGGAGGGTCAGTCATAAAAGGCAGAGAGGAAACCAGGACCAAATACAGTGGAAAGAGCATGAAATTTGCCATCAGAGGACCTAGTTTTAAAGACTACTTCAATCATTTTCTACCTGTGAGGCCTTAGGTCGATGAGTATGAGTCATTCTGGGTTGGGGTTCTTTAAGTTCTTTGTCTGAAAAAAGGAATGAGGAGTAGAGATGGGTTAGACTATATGGCCTCCATTGTCAAGGCAGTAGACTATATAGTGGAAAGAGCATTGGATTTGGAGTTGAGGACCTGGCTTCGAATCTTGACTCTGCCACTCGATTATTTTGATTAGGTTCTTTAACTGCTTTAACTGCTTGGGCGCCATTTTCCTGTAAAAGGAAAGAGTTGTGCTTGATCTCAGAAGGCCCCTTCCAGTTCTAAATTTCAGAAATAGTCTTAATGTGGAAGAGGTCAAATGTCAAATGGAAAGGAGAGATAGTATGTTCCCTGGTCAATGGCCCAGTGGTCTCCCTGGGTGGAGGGGTGGAATCCTCACTGATGATAATTGCTCAGAGTCTCTGCTGAGGTTGACAGGATCTGGGAATGGTGGCCAGATCTAAGATCTGGATCTGAGAATAATGGTAAACTCTGTTGTCCAACCTCATATGAATAAAAAGGATGATGAAATTTTAAAGCAAGAAGGGAACTTTGAAAACCTCACATTTTTATGAAGGAGGAAACAGATCCCAAGAACAGGAAGTGACTTAGCATCTTAGATAATGGAAATAAACTTAGAAGGGTTTTCAAAGACCATCTAATACAATCACCTCATTTAATAGATAAGGAAACTGAGGTCTGGAAAGGTTTAAAAGAACTTCCTCAATGTCACAAAAGCAGCATCAGTATTGTAATTTGAATCCAGTCTTTTAAATCCAAAGCTGGTACTCTTTTCTCTGTATCATTATGGATTGAGTAACATATTTGGGATCCAGGAATGCATAGAATGTTCTCAAATACTTTGCCTCAACTCCTGCCTCTACCTGGAAGTTTATACCAGTTTTATGATATTTGAGGTGAGTTCCTCCTTCAAGAAGAGACCAGATAATCATGTTAGCTATGTTAAATGTGGATTCTTTTTATGTATGTGGTACACTGGATGGTCTCTGTTGCCCCTTCCAATTCTCCAATTCTGAGATTCTGTTAAATTTCACCATAAGAATGTTTGTTCTTTGGATTTTCTTGATGGATGAGTGGGATCAGTCACTGGTACCTTCTTGGGAGTAAGACCCTTAGATCTATTCTCAAGAATACAGCCTAACTGAGGAAGGAGAGCAGGTGTTACATGAGAGCCTTGGAATGTAGAATAATCATGGGAAGTGGTAGCTCAGGAAATTCTTACATTTTAATCTCATCAATCTTGTGCTGAGGTTGGGGGAGAAGGTAGCCCCTGCTCTCTGAGCTTAGAGATATCCCTGGGAAGATTATATACATGTGGAACTCTGCAGAAACAAAAAATATGATAGTCAATGAAGGGTCAGGTAGGTGGCTCAGCATATAGAATGCTGGTTCTGGAGTTTGGAATCTTGGGTTCAAATTTGACTTTAGATACTTCCTAACTGTGTGGCCCTCAGGGAAGTCACTTAACCCCCATTGTCTAGCTCTTTTTTTTAAACCCTTACCTTCTGTCTTGGAACCAATACACAGTATTGGTTCCAAGGCAGAAGAATGGTAAGGGCTAGGCAATGGGGGTTCAGTGACTTGCCCAGGGTCACACAGCTAGGAAGTGTCTGAGGCCAGATCTGAACCTAGGACCTCCCATCTCTAGGCCTGGCTCTCAATCCACTGAGTTACCCAGATGCCCCCTGTCTAGCTCTCCTGCCTTGGAACTGATATATAATATTGATTCTAAGATGGAAGAAAAGAATTTAAAAAATAAGATGATAATTAGGAGAAGGAAGAAGGTAATGCCAGAGTCCTACCTGAACCTAACACTGATAATGCCTCTGACATTAGCTATGTGACCTTGGGCAAGTCATTCAACCTCCTTGGGTCTCAGTTTTTCCCATGTATAATTGGGTAGAGGTTTCACTAGGTGGCTTTTGAAGTTCCTTCTGTTCTAGCACAATGAACTTGAATAAATAGCAATCTATCTGGGTCTCAGTTTCCTCTTTTGTAAAATGAGGAAGTTGGATGAGATGGCCTCAGAGACTTGTTCTGACCCTCACTGACTTTGCTATGTGCTCCTATGAGTAGAATTTGATAGATAACCAGGGGAGAGAGATATCTGCTTGGACATCTACATTCAGGGAAGGCTTCCCAGAGAGGGTGGGCATTGGCTGTCCTGGAGAAGCTGCCTACCTGGCAAAGGGAGGAGCAATGCCCTGGAAAATGGATTTATAGGGCCTTAAATGCCAGCAGCCCTCCCCACCTGCTCAGTGGGCCCTGCTTGGACTGCCACTTACTGTATGTAAATCAGTTAAGACATCGTTTGCATATTCAACATTACATTTCCATATTTCCCAGATTTCCCAGCATTCCCTGCCATAGCCAAGCTGACAAATGCAGCTCTTTTGTTTCCATATGACATGGGGGATGGTCTCCTCCCCCCAACAGAAGGGAGAGAAGAATGAAAACAGTGTCAGAGCAGAAGTGAACAGGGTGGGTAGGAAACTGTCTTGGGCTTCTGAGGGGCCATTCCCCATATGTGAGAGATGCCGTAGGGCTGGAATGCTAAAGGTCTTCAGACAAATTAAAGCAATAAATGCAATGTTTACTAATCAGTGAAGAATAGAGCTGGAGAGGTCTTAGAAGAGACAATGTCAGGGCTGGGAGAGACCTCATCTAGCCAAAGAACAGGTATAACTATTTCCTTTTCATATTCAATAAACTCCAGTGGTTCCCCATTCCTTCTGAGATCCAATGGAAAGTCCTCCCATGACCTGGCCCTTTTCTTACTTTCCAGGCTTACTTTATTCTTCTCCATGAACTTTCTAGTCCAAGAATACCGTCCTTCTTTCTCTGAATAAAGCACTCCACCTCTAGGCTCTGGCAATTTTCATGAATTGGAATGTGCTCCCTCCTCATCCCTACCTCTTGGCTTCCCCGACTTCCTTCAGATCTCAGCCATCATCCCACCTTCAACAACAACCCCCAAACCTTTGCTGATTCCCTTGCATGCTAGTGCCTTCCCTCTAGGGAATATCTCTAAATTATCCTAGGTATATGTTATTTCTACATAGTTGTTTGCACATTTGTGGTTGTTGTTTAATTGTTTTTTAGGCATGTCTGATTCTTCATGACTCCATTTGGGGATTTCTTGGCAAAGATTCTGGAGTGGTTGGCTGTTTCCTTCCCCTGCTCATTTGTCAGATGAGGAAACTGAGGCAAACCAGTCATGCCTGATTCTTCATGACCCCATTTGGGGATTTCTTGGCAAAGATTCTGGAGTGGTTGGCTGTTTCCTTCCCCTGCTCATTTGTCAGATGAGGAAACTGAGGCAAACCAGTCATGCCTGATTCTTCATGACCCCATTTGGGGATTTCTTGGCAAAGATTCTGGAGTGGTTGGCTGTTTCCTTCCCCTGCTCATTTGTCAGATGAGGAAACTGAGGCAAACCAGTCATGTCTGATTCTTCATGACCCCATTTGGGGATTTCTTGGCAAAGATTCTGGAGTGGTTGGCCATTTCCTTCTCCAGTTTACATTATAGATGGGGAAACTGAGAACAGGAGGATGAAGTGACTTTTCCAGAGTCATACAGTTAGTAAGTGGCTGAGGATAGATTTGAACCTGGGTAGATGAATCTTCCTGACTTCAGGCTCAGCACTAAATCCATTGTGGCACCTGGTTGCCCATTGTCCCTTCCACTATTAGACAATGAGTTCCTTGAGGTTAGGCAAAAGTTCCCAGAGAGGGTGGGCATTGACTGTCCTGGAGAAGCTGCCTATCTGGCAAAGGGAGGAGCAATGGGGGCATTTTGCCTTTCTTTGTTTTCCCAAGAGCTTTATACAGTGCCTGGCACATTTATTCTTGTTCAGTTATTTCAGTCATCTCTGATTCTGCCTGATCCCATTTGGGGTTTTCTTGGCAGAGATACTGGAGTTGCTTGCTATTTCCTCTTCTTTCTTATTTTCCAGATGAAGAAACTGAGGTAAACAGGGATAAGTGACTTGTCCAGGATCACCCAGCTAGTAAGTTACTGAGGCTGAATTTAAACTCTGGAAGATGAATCTTTCTAACTCCAGGCCTGGGGCTCTATCCATTCTACCTGTCTGGTACATAGTAGGCATTTTATTAATGCTTATTGACTTGGCTTGACCTGATGGAGTTGAAATCCTAGACCAGTCCAGAAGGATCTATTTAGTCTGTAGTGTAACTGAAATATTGTACAATCCCAGTAGAAATAGTAAAAGCCAATAGCGTAGAGTCACTTTTTATGAGATAATGGATGTAAAGCATTTAGCATCTGCAAAGGACCATATAAATATGGTCTAATAACAAAAGCAAAATGGCGTGATGGAAAAGGAACAGAAGCAGGAACCAACTGAAACAGGCTCTCCTCTCAGGTCTGTCTAAAGCCTGGCCATGGGATTTAAGCAAGTCCAAGCCTCTGTTTCCTTCTCTGTAAAATGGAGATGTTGGTCCAGATGATTTCTAGGTCCTTTCCATCCCTGATTGTGGAGAATTTTAGGAGAAAACATACATATTGAAACATAGAAACAAAAAGAGTGAAACCAAGAAATAAGAAAGATGCCCTTTTTCAAATTAAAAGGTTGCATGGGTGTGGCAGAAAGCACTCTGCCCTCAGTCAGGAGACCTGAGTTTGAGTCCTTCTTTTAATCTACTTATGAGCTCTGGAAAATGGGTAAATATCATAGGTTTTGCTATCTAGAGATGGAAGGCACCGCACAGGTCCCATCTAGTCCCACTCCCTCATTTTGCTGTGGAGAGAGATGGATGGAGCTCCAGAGGTTATATGACTTGCTCAAGGTCACACAGAACACATTATTGGATGACCTGTGCCCAGGGCCTATTTTGATTGACTCCTAGCCCTGGATGCTTTCCAGCACTCCACTTTGGCTTTGTCTTTGGGTCATATTTATGTGGTCTTTTACAGACCCAAAAGATCAGAGATATAATTTGAACCCGGCCTCTCCCACTTGAAATTGAACATCTTTATGATCAATACAAAGTTAATCATAGTCAATAAACATGTATTCATTCATTCATTCATTCATTTATTTATTCATTTTAAAGCCCCCTTACTCTGTCTTAGAATCAATAGTAGCTGTTGCTTCCAAGGCCAAAGAATGGGAATGGCTAGGTCAGTGGGGTTGATAACTTTCCCAGGGCCCCACAAATAGAGTATTTGAGGCCTAATTTGAACCAGAAACCTCCCATCTCCAGACCTGGCACTCTATCCACTGAGTCACATAGCTGCCCCGCAATAAACATCTATTAAGCTCTACTATGTTCCAAGCATTAGACTAAGCCCTGAAAATACAAACAGAAGAAGGATAATCCCCACCTAGAAGGAGCTTACAATCTAATAACAATTCTGCCTTCATCTTCTTTTTTTTAACCCTTATCTTCCATCTTGAAATTAATTCTGTGTATTGTTTCCAAGGCAGAAGAGTGGTAAAGACTGGGCACTGGGGGTTAAGTGACTTGCCCAGGGTCACACAGCTGGGAAGTGTCGGAGGTCACTGGCCTGGTGCTCTATCCATGGTCCTACCTAGCTAACTGGAATAGAAATGTTGTGTCCAAGGTGACAGAAGCTTCTAAACCTGAATTCAGGTCTCTGATTATAGTTCTTCTACTCTAGTTCAATTCAATTTAATTCTATGAAAACAAAAAAAAGAAAAGTCTTGCCTTCAAAGAGTTTCCATTCTTCTGGCAGAAGCAATGTTCTAAAAATTAGTGAAATCAGGAGAGACCTCCTGGAAGAGGTGGTACAAGTTCCTAATGAAAACATACACCTTTACATGTACAACACAAGCACACATGAGTTGTACACACACACACACACACACATACACACACACACACACACACACACACACACACACACACGAGGTTAGGGAGGGCTAACATTTCTGGTGTAAGAGCTTGCCAAGAGCCTGTTTCAGGGCTGCTCATCCACCTTTGGCTTCAGTCTTTGGCCCAACTCTCATCTGTGGCTCCAAGAAGCTCCAGCATGCACAGCAGACACATCCTGGCAAAAGCATCTTGGCAGATGGGCTGAACCAGCTTAAGGGTAATGGGCAGCCTCAGATCCACTGGTGTCGACTCCAAGCACATGAAGACTTCTCCCACGGAAATGAGCAGATGAGAAAACTTTGTTCTAATGGCCAAGAAGGCCACCGAAGCAAGGCTGCGCCATTCCTAGAGCTTGGTCAGACACTGAGGATGCCAAGGCCATCCACTGCCTCCTGTGGCATGACCAGCTACCCTAACTTTTGTCCCTTATCTCTTGTCTTAGAATCAATATTAAATATCAATTCCAAGGCAGAAGAGAACTAAGGACTAGACAAATGGGGTTAAGTGACTTGCTCAGGGTCACACAGATAGTATCTTAGGCCCTATCTGAACCCAGGATTTTCTGTCTCTAGGCCTGGCTCTCTATCTGCTGAGCTACCTAGCTGCCTCTATAACCTTATAATATTTCTGGGCCTCAGTCTCCTCTTTTGTAAAAGAGGAGTTGGACCATATAATCTCTAAGGTCCTTTCTAGCTATAGACCAATGATGCTATGTCCTGCCTCTTCCATTTACTTCCTATGTGTCCTTGAGGGAGTTACTTTCCTCACTCTGGTGCTTGGTTTCCTCCTCTGTAGATAGTTAATCAATAAACATGTATTACACAATTATTATGCACCAACCTGGGAGCTCAACTCCATTTTGTCAAACTGAGTCATGCAATCATATAGATCATGATAGATAAGTAGATTGACAGATAGATAGATAGACAGACAGACAGATAGATAGATAGATGGATGGATGGATGGATGGATGAGTAGATAGATGGATGGATGGATGGATACATGGATAGATAGACAAGAAGACAGACAGAAAGATAGATGGATGGATGGATGAATGAATGAGTGGATGGATGAATGGATGGATATGTGGATAGATAGACAAGCAGACAGACAGACAGATAGATGGATACATAGACAGAGAGATATATAGATGGATAGATAGATAGATAGATAGATAGAAAGATGGATGAATGGATGGATGGATGAATGGATGGATACATGGATAGATAGATAGATAGATAGATAGATAGATAGATAGATAGATAGACAAGCAGACAGACAGATAGATGCATGGATGGATGAATGGATAGATAGAGATAGATGGACAAGCAGACAGACAGACAGATAGATGGATGGATGAATGGATAGATACATAGATACATGGATAGGTAGATAGACGGTTGGATGGATGAATTATCAATGGATAGATGGAAAGACAGACTGATAGATAGATTGACAGATAAATAGATGGATGAATGAATGGATGGATAGATAGACCTGTATATATGCATCAGTCAGTCAGTGATTGTTTATTAAATGGCCTTCTTTTCTAGGCCTGGCTCTCAATCCACTGAACCACCTAGCTGTCCCTAGACCAGGGATTCTTAAATAGTTTTCTGCCATGTACTCTTGGTAGTCTGGTAAAGCCTGTGGTTTCCTTCTGAGAATATTGCTATTGAAAGAATAAAATAAAATATGTAGGATTGCCAAGGAAACCAACTATATATAAACATAATTATTAAAATATTTTTCAAATCCAACTTAACAGACCTCCATGCTCCAAAGCTTTAAATTTTTTGTGTCTACAGTGGACAGAGCTCTCTGCTTGCCTGTAAGTCTTACCTCTGACCTTTATGATGTTCTGGGCTGTCATTTCTTCATTTCTCTGACCCGGGGCATGATTCCTTCCTTTCCTACCACATGGGACAGTTATGAGAAGGCACACTTTATAAGCTGTGGCTCTCATTCTCTATCCTTTTACCACTGGCTAGATCAGAACAGTGTGACCTTGGGCAAGTGGGGTCACAGCAGTGCTGATTCAGACAGGCTGGTCAGAGCCCTGTGTGGGCTGGTCACTGGCTTACATGTATCTGCAAGGCCAGGTTACAAAGTGTTAGGACTGCTGGGTACTTTATGGAACACTGTTTTAGGCTCAGACCTCTCCCCTTGACCAAATGGGCAACATTTCCCTTCTGTCCCTCTTGGAAAGAGTGAGGAAGTGCCTGAGGGGCTTTGATGCACTCAGGGAGCCTGGAGTTGGCTCCAGCCCCCTCCAGAATAACTTTACCCTACCCCAAATGGGGCATGAGTAACTGCTTTAATTTTAACCTCAGGCAGGACCTTATGTAACTCTGGCAGCTTCACCTCTTCAGTGGGGTCACTTGCTTTGCTGCCCTCTGGAGCTGGCTTGGGACTCACAGGACAGGAAACATGGAGGGGATCTGGATGAGCACTGAGCTGGGAGCTGGGAGTCTTGGGTTCCATGCTCCCTCCACTTTGTGCCTCTGAATTCCTTGGGATCTTTGTCTTGGTGTGTCTTTGTTTTTCCAAAGGCAGAGCTGAGCTTGTGGCTGGTTGGGGGTGGCTTAGGGAGGGCATGGTGGGGGGGGGGAAGGAAGGAATAGGGGCTCATCAGTCTTTATCTCTGTTAGGCTAAGTTGAAGACTTTGTTTACCCTTCAGCAAATGAGTGCTGGGTTATGGGGGTCTTTATGGGGGCCAGCCTGGATGCCCATTTTCCCAGGGGCTGGAGGACCAGAGACAAGCAATGGATCAAGGATTTAACCGTGTGGCACTGTGCTAAGGCTACAGAAGTAAAGCTGAAAGAGCTCCTGGCCTCAAAGAACTTATTGTCTTCCCTACGACATCCCTACTCCCATCCATCTTCAGTTAATTAACACACATTTATTAGATGCCTACTGTATGCCAGGCTCTGTGCTAAGGATACAAAGAAAGACTAAAACAAAACAAAAACCAGTCCCTGCTCTCAAGGAGCTCACATTCTAATGTAATGCCAGGCAGCATGCACATGTACAAGATGTATACAGAATGAATGGGAGGAAGTAGTAGAGGGAAAGTACTAGTATTGATGGGGATTGAGGGAAGCTTCTTGTAGAAGGCAGTATTTAGAGGTTTTCCTAATGTGTGAGTTGTTCCCTCCCACCCAATATTCCATTGGTTCCCTATTACCTCCACGATCAAGCATAAACATCAAAGTTCTTCTCAACCTTGTCCCCTTTGCACCTTTCCAGTCTTCTTATGTATTTCTCTCCTTCACAAACTCAACTGTTTTTCACAGGGATAATCTGTCTTCTGACTTCACACCTTTGCACTGGCTGTGCCCCCTGCTTGGAATGCTCTTTGTTTTCATCTCCACCATTTGGTCTCCCTGGCTCATTTGAGAATTCGGCACCAACTTCCCTTCTATAGGAGTCTGTTTTCAATCCCCCAGATGCCAATACTGCTACTTCCTCCATAACCTTGCTTGAATTTTGTATAGACTTACATGCATATTTTCTTCCTGGTTAGCATGTAAACTCCTTGAAGGCTGGGAGCGTTTTGCTTTTTCTTCATATTCTTAGAGTTTAAGATGGTACCTGGCACAGACAAGATGGACATTTAGAAATGCTTATTGGTTGATTGATGCATGTATTATAGACTTTTCTCTCTCTCCCTCTCTCTCTCCCTCTCTCCCTCTCTCTCTCCCTCTCTCTCTCCATCCATCCATCTATCTATCTATCTATCTATCTATCTATCTATCTATCTATCTATCTATCTATCTATCTATCTATCTATCTATCCATCCATCCATCCATCCATCTATCTATCTATCTATCTATCTATCTATCTATCTATCTATCTGTCTGAGCAGGAATGGTTAGAGCTATACTTTTTGGAGATATTCATTTGGCAGCTATATGGAGGATGGATTGGACAGGAAAGAAGGCAGAATCAGGGAGCTCATATAGAAAGGGATTATAATGTTCAAGTTGGGAGATCCTATAACAAGGTTTTGATTGTGGGATTAGAGAAGAGGGGACAGATGGGAGAGCTGAATGGAGTTAGATTGGGCAAGATTGGCCAACTGATTGGAAACAGGAAGGGGAGGGCTCAGTGCTAAAGGGAAGGGAGGAATTGAGGATGACTGAGATAGTGAACCCAAGTAACTGGAAGGATACTGGTATGCCTTTTAAAGGAGAGCTGGGAATGTTTATAGTGTTGTGGAAAGGAATCTAGACTAACAGTTGGTGGGGGAAGGGGCAATTATAATTTATTACAATAGGCAACTAGGAAAATGCCAATGCATAAAGGAAGATTGAAAAGTAGGAAGAAAAGATGGTGACTGGGGCAAGTTCTTAGAGAAGATGGGAAGGGATGGGATCAAGGGCATGAGTGGAGGGGTTACCTTTGGCCAAAAGGTTAACCTCTTCATAAGATGCAAGGACAAAGAAAGAAAGAATGAAGGGTGAAGTTGAGGGAGTTTGAGGTGTAAATTTGGGGAGAAGGGGAAGATAATGCCAAATGGCTTTAATATTTTTTTAGAAAATAAGTCAAGAATTTAAGACTAAGCAAGAGATAGGGAATGTTACAAAATGTAAAATGAATGACTTTGATTATATCAAATTAAAAAGGTTTTCTACAAACAAAACCAATGCAACCAAAATTAGAAGGAAAGCAACAAACTGGGAGAACATTTTTATAACAAAACTCTCTGACAAAGGTTTAATCTCCCAAATATATAAGGGAATAAGTCAACTGCATGAAAAGTTAAGCCATTCCCCAATTGATAATGGACAAGGGGGATTGATTTAGAGGGGAAAATGGTGAATTCTATTTTAGGTAGAGATCATTGGATCAAACATGGATTTAGAGCTGACTGGGAACTTAGAGTTTATCTGATTCAAGTCTTTCATTTTACTGATGGAGAAATTGAGTTCCAGGGAGTAGAAGTGACTTACCCAGAATCACACTGGTAGAATATTGTGGGATTTGAACCTAAGTCCTTTTGACTCCAGGACCTATGCTCTTTCCACTCTATTATCTTCCTTCCCAATAATGAAGCAAGGGAAATTTCAATTCAGGTGAGAAATTAAGGATGGGAATATAGCTTTGAGAATCATGTCTCTAGATTAGGGATACCATTAGTGAAATACTTACAGTGACCCAAGTCCTCTTCCTTAAATTATGGCAACAGATTCCTTTCTGTTCCCCCTGACTCTTGTTCTCTCCCTCTACAGTCCCTCTGGCTCACACCTGCTAGGCCAGTCTTCCTAAAGCAATGATCTAAGTACCCTATTCTCTTGTTCAGAACCTATAATAGGTACCTAGATGAGAGATGACCCAGGACCTACTACTACTTAGCTCTGTGACTGTTTTAATATATGAAGGTCAGTTTATTTAATCTGCAAAATGAGGAGACCACTTTGATGCACAGGACTGCTGTGGAGATTAAATGAAGTTCTTTAGATGTAATACCTTGCATCTTTAAAGTACAATGTCAACAGGAGATTTTGTTATTATGATTATTAAAATAATAACAACTAATTAACTAGTTAGATAATTAAGTAATTAAAGTTAATAATTAAGATGAAAATTAATAATAATTAAAATATGAATACAGAATGTCAGAGTTTGGGAGGGACCTTAGAATAGGGAATGTCAGAACTGGGAGGAACTTAGCACATGCTATGAACTCTGCAGAAAGGTCTCGCTGGGTTTGTGGGCAAAAATCCCACCAGCTGGAGGTTCACAGTTGCTGAGACATCAGGGCACAGTGCTCAGAAAGGCTGGACTTATTGGTCCCAGCACCAGCTGACCTGCAGGTTAGGGGAGGGCAGAGAGGGAGGTAAATCTGAAACCAAGCTACACTTGGCCCCATCACTCCTAGGGGTGGAGGGGGTAGGGTGGGGAATCTGTCCAGTATAGCCCATGACAGAGGGGGCTGTCATCACCTACCCAGGGCAAGGAGAAGCCTCTGGGCTGAGCTCCCCATACCACCCTCACTGTGGAGACAGCTCCATCCAGAGGCCAGACCAGAACTGGTACAGAGGCAGAGGACTGGAGGGGATAGAGCTGGAAGGGACTTTAGAAGGCTTTCTGTCCAGTGCTTTTATTTAACAGAGGTGTAAACTCTTATTTGGGGCCCCAAAAAACTTGTCCAAGGTCACATAAATAATAGAGCTGGGATTTGAACCCACTTCCTCAGCCCCATCCCAATCCCCACTGTATCAAGCTTCCTCAAATGAAAATATAGAGTACTAGGATTTAGGGAAAGGAAGTTTTAAGGATGTTATGGATTTTTTTCCCCTTTTAAAAAAAGCTTTTTTACTGATAGATTCTGGTTTTTTAACATTATCTATATTTTTGAATTGTATTCTTCCCTCAGTTCCATCCTAGAAAGTTATTCCTTATAATAAAGAATATAAAAGAGATGAGAATATGGAAAACAGTTCTCTTCCACACTGATGGTCCTCCACCTCTGAAAAAAAAGCATAGCAGAAATATTTTCTCATGTCTTTTGTGAACTGGGCATGATTGGTGCAATTTCCCAGCATCCATCTGTGGTTGTTTTATTGCTGTTCTTCTTTCCATTGATGTTATTATAAAGGTGTCATGTATGCTGTTTTCCTGGATCTCCTTACTTCACTTTGCATCAGTTCATACAAGTCTTCCTTATATTTCTCCATGCTTACCCTATTCTTCATTTCTTGTAGCACAATAATATCTCATTACATTTACATAATGCTAATTCATGGCATCCACTTTATTGCAAGTTTTCTGATAGTTCAACAATTGCTGCTATAAATATTTTGGTGTATTTGAAGTCTTTCTTTTTGTTGGTTACTCCCTTTGGGATACATTGAGTAGTGAGATTGTTGGATCAGAGAGGTTGAAGATTTTAAACATTTACTCTATATAATTCCAAATTGTTCTCAAGAATGATTTTTGACTGTTCACAGATTCACCAACAATTTATTGTTATTGTAATTATTATATTTATTTTGTATTGGTTTATTATTAGGTTAATTATTATTAAAAATAATTGAATATAAATTTCAGTTCTAAATTCTCTCCCCTTCTTTGACCCATTGAGAAGGGAAGAAAAGCAAAAGTTATAAAATATGTAGAATGATGTGCAATAAATTCCTACCTTAGTCCTGTTTCTCCCCATTTACCTCCCACTAAAAATGAATAAAGAAAGAAAAAAGAGAAAAGGGAAGGAAATAAATAATGAAAGAAAGAAAGAGAGGAAGGAAGTAAGGAAAGAGGGGAGAAAGGAAAGAAGGAAGCAAGGAAGGAAAGAAGGAAAGAAAAAGAAAGAAGGAAAGAAGGAAGTAAAGAAGGAAAGAAAGAAAAAGAAAGCAAGAAGGAAAGAAAGGAAAGAAG